>NW_026057580.1:47756511-47761096 GCF_023721935.1 Panthera uncia
GGGGAGGGGCAGAAAGAGAGGGAGACAGAGGATCTAAAGCAGGCTCTGTGCAGACAGCAGAGACACTGATGAAGGGCTCAAACTCACGAACAGTGACGTCATGATCCCAGCCGAAGTCAGATGCCTAACTCACTGAGCCACCCAGGCACCCCTAAATAAATAAACTTTAAAATAAATTAAAAAAAAATAAAACGAATAAATATGTTACAACTTTTTCTAACATAATTTCTAAATCAGTAAATATTGACAAATATAACTTCATAAAATAATTCTTTGAACTCTTCAACAATTTTTAAGAGCATAAACAGTTTTTTGAGACCCAAAAGTCTGAGAACCACTGCTTAAGTGATACACAAAGCCACAAGAAAATTTTCAGAATTGAAACTAGTTTCCTTTTTTAAACTAGTATCATTTTTGTGCTTTGATATTGCAGCTCATATATTATGAAAATTCAGCATTATGCAGTGAACAATTATATCAGAATTAATTCAGAGAGAAACATTTATAACAAGATTGCAGAATGTGAGAGCATGAAGTCAATGCACATTTTAGAATTTGCTTTATGATAAAGTGAAAAGAAGATTGAAAAGGCAGAACCAAAGTCACCATCAAAGTCCCCATTGCTGTAGCGTTCAGTAACAGAAGTGACTTTATTTTGAGAAGAAATAAGATTAATCAAACAGAAAAGGATTAACTTCCAAATCTTGAAAACATTTTAATAAATGTTTTTATCATTCTAATCACCTTTAGATCTTTCTGTTTTGGAATTTGGAAGGAAAATATTAAGAATCAAGACAGGGAAAATAATTACATTTGGCTGAGATTTATGCTATCTTGCAAAATGTGCTCAAGCGAAATCAGATTTACCACCCCAACCTCTTCTGGCATTCCAAGCGAGAACCTTGCAGACATCACAGACTGTGCACATCTGACCCCACAGTGCACCTGCAATGTCCACTCAACATGGTTTTACCTCCTGCCCCCTGACACATCAGAATGATGTCAGTCCAAGAGAATGTGTGTTTTCTCAACTTGGCCCAGTGCCTTTCTCCCCCTTCTCAGTCCATCCACCTCAGTGCTTTAAGGATCCGCCAAGCTGCCAGCTTCCCTGTGAGGGTTTTACCCAAGCCCAAAGCCAGAATACATAATTGTCTCCACTGCATCCACCTATCACTTTGCTCAGAATTCTTAGACGAAGTTCCACAATCTGCCCTGATCTCTAGCCCGTTATGTATATGTTTGTCTCTCCATTTCTGTGAAAAGCTCCTAAGGGTAGAAACTAGGCCCCTCTGACCTACCACCACCCCAGCATAGGGCCTTGTACAGACTAGATGTAAGTATGTTGCACTGAGAATTTAGAATAGTAATAATAATATAACCCAAAGTTGCTAATGTAGAGTTCTCATTAAGGAACAAGATAACTCTTGAATGAGGACTTTGAGTACATATTTAATAAAATAAAATAATTTCAAATAATAAATTCATTAGAGGCCTTATGTTCTCACTTAGTTCTACAATTTGTAGCTGGCTAACATGTGAACCTATAAGTGGTAAATATGCCACAGATAGAAGCCATCTCTCTCTCTTTTTGAAGCTTATTTATTTTGAGAGAGAGCAAGCACAAAGGGGAGATGGGCAGAGACGAGGGAGAAAGAGAATCCCAAGCAGGCTCCCCACTGTCAGCACAGAGCCCGATGCGGGGCTCAAACTCACTAACCTCGAGATCATGCCCTGAGCCAAAATCAAGAGTCAGATGCTCAACCAACTGAGCCGCCTAGGTGCCCCCAAGCAGAAGCCATCTTATGCAAAGATATAAAAGTCATAAAAATTCAAAAGAAAGCATTCATAAAAAGCATACATAAGAGCTTCAAGGTTTAAACTGGGCGTCTCTTAGTTTATATCAAACTATATGTGTGCACAAATTTGGATTCTTGATAAGACTGTGGGGAAAATATAGCATTCTTAAAAGTATAAAAGAATATTATTGCTATAATTTACTATTATTATTTAATGTTTTCATAATATTATTCATTGTGATTATATATAATATATTAAATGACTTATGAAACAGGTAAACGCTCTATCAGCATACCATACAAGCTAGTTAGATAGACCAAGTACCCGACACATACACACACACACACAATTCACATACCACTTTTGGAGATGCAAAACAGACACACCCCTTTTTGATATGGAAATGGCACACGTACTCTCATACTGCAGAGCAAATTTAGTCTAAGAGATATTTTTGTGGCCTTCTTTGGAACTACAACCTGCTATCACATGAAAACTTGGGGGCAATGAATAACCAGGGGGCTTCTCTTTGCCTCCTCTGCTCTGTTTTCATTACAGAAAAAGAAACGTTATAAAGTAAGATGCCTGTCTATCGATAATCCTGGCCTATCTATCCTATTATGGAAAGACTTCAAGGCAAATTGAATATCTTTTCACATACTTATCCATGGGTAGATGTGCACGTCTATATGTGTGTACCTATCTGTTCACATATGTATACATACACATATGTATACACATATATGTAGATGTACACATATGTAAGAGACTGCTCCAGGAAGACTACAAGCGCCTGGTACAATGTGACATCCTGCCCTTCACTTGCAAAGATGCTGCCGTTGCTCCCCCACTGCCAGAGTAAAATTTTCGGTTTTTCTAACGTTGGTGACGGCAGGAGTGACTCATCCATACTCTCCACATGGGGAAGCCCATCTGACTCATAGCACACTTTTGAGATGACTGGCTATGATTAGAAGCACAGTTCTTTGTTAACAAAACAGTAGAAATCTAACTGACTTCTAGAGGGTTAACCTAAGGCTTCTCCTCATTAGCGCCATCTAACCCAGCTAACTACCAAGGAGGGGACAAGTAGGCTGCCTTCAATGAACATAACTAATGAAGGGGAACCCTGAAAATAAAGCCTTTAATCCCTAGCACATTGCCTGGAATGAGGTGGGTATTCGATAATTGTTTATTAAACAGAGGATAGGCCTGTAAGTTTTAGCATCTTGCCTGGTGCCAAGGACATGGCCAAGTTCACCTTGATGAAAGATTTGAAGGAGAAAAGCCACAAGGGAGAGTAGAAGGTTTGGAATCCATCTTCCCACAACTTCCACCAAGCATCCACCTCCCGCCGAGTGACCGTCTCTGCCTCCGGGTGGATGAATTTAAAGAGCCTGCAGTCAGTAGTAGGGGATCTCAGCTTGGAGTGACCCTGGCAAGTATTTTTCTTTCCTCGTGTGCTCTACTTGCAGTAAGTGAGTTTCTACCTTGTTATGGTAGCATGTTCTGCACCGCGGGTCCAGCATGAGCGCCTTTCATGATCCCATGCTCCAGCCCCTAGTCTCAGTAAACCTCCAGCTTCCCAGTTCTTCCACGTAGACATTCAAACACTGCTCTCAGGTACCATAATGACCTTCAGACCCATTAACACCTTCACAGATAGTTTTTCCAAAGGTGGTGATGTGGATGGCTGAGCAATTGGGGGAACAAGAAGAGACTGCTCGATGCTCCCTCAATGTGTCCCCAGTCATCTCATCCACTCTTGGGTATAGGTAATTACTGTTTTCTCTATCTTATAAAAAGATGAGTTTGGGAAAAGTTGACGGGAGCTCGGTGTTATTAAGTGCAACATTTAATGTCCAAATTGAACACGTGAAAGATTTAAAGACTTTGAATAAGCCCCTGCTACCTGCCAGCACTATGCCAAGTATGGATGACACAAACAGGAAGAAGTCTCCTGCTCTCTGACCCAGATACAAAGGCAAGTCACCATGAGAGGGAAGAAAGCTGGAATGAGAGCATCTGTGGACATGGAGGCATTTGTTGGGCTGAGGACATGAAAAGGGAGAGATGACAAGCAAATGACAATAAAGAACATCCACTTGATGGAAAAAGAATCACTACAGCAGCAAATATATACGTTAGTATCTTGATATTTGTCCAGGAACTTCATGAATTTGGTGGTCTTCAAAATTCACACAGCAGGTAGAGGTCCCTGTGCCTCAAAGTGCCCCAGGATCCAGAGGAAAATAAGGCTTAGCGAAGCCACACAGCTTGCTGGCAATATTTGGGATGGATTTCTGTCTCTCAGTCACTTAACAGTGTTTTGTGCCTCTTTTGTCTGGGCTGCTGACACGCCATCCTGACTGAGGAAGACCCAGAAACTTCAGGACCACGTCAGGCACGGCCAGGGCCACATGGGCAAGCACCAAAAGCACCCAGGAAGCCAGGATAATGCTGGTGGCACCACCACAGGATCAACTTCCACAAATATCACCCAAGTGACTTTGGAAAAGCTGCTATGAGGCATTACCACTTAAAGAGGAATCAGAGCCTCAGCCCAGCTTTCAACCTTGATAAACTTCGGACCTTGATCAGTGAGAGGACATGGGTAAATGCCGCCAAAAACAAGACTAGAGCTGTCCCTGTCATTGATGTGATGAGGTTGGGCTACTACAACGTTTTGGGAAAGGGTAAGTTCCCAGAACAGCCTGTCATCATGAAGAAGATTCGGGGCCAGGCTGGCAGGAGCGGGGGGGGGGGGGGGGGGGGGGGGGGGGGGGGG
>NW_026057580.1:47761196-47790748 GCF_023721935.1 Panthera uncia
GGAAGAGGAGCCTGCATCCTGGTAGCTTGAAGCCATGTGGAGGAAGGTTCATTAAATGTTAACAAGTGCTTTTCAAAAAAAAACCAAAAAGTGTTTTGTGCCTTCACTAAAGTTTTAAAGGGAGCCAGCTTGTTTTCCAAATGAAATGGAGAGAAAAGGAATGGGAAACAAGGATCTCATGGACAGAAGAAATATACAGCACAACTTATAAAACTATGCTTTACCAAACACAGGTGTTTCCATAAAGAAACACTGAACAAAAGATGACCTTAAAACTCATTTTAAAAATAAAGGGAAAAACGTAAGCAGGAATTAGAAGAAAACTGAAAGGCTCATGGATTTATAAAAATGATTTCAATCCCTTTATGACCATTCTTGTAACAATCATATCTTGAGAAGTTTCTTTTATTTTTTTCTTTTTGAGAGAGAGAGAGGGCACGGTGGGGTGGGGACAGAGAGAGAAAGAGAGAGAGGGAGCTCATGGGGTCATGACCTGAGCTGAAATCAAGAGCTGGACACTCAACCAACTGAGCCATCCAGGCAGTTTCTTCTCATCCTGAAAGGTTTCTTTTTTTAATTAAATAAATTTAAGGGTCATATAGTAAAATGTGTACTTTCTACTTCATTATTTAAAGGCACTTTACAATGCTAACTTAATTATGTAATTAAAATCTTGGTTTTTCCATTACCCTCTGGTTTTCCTAGCACATCAGTCTGTTTTTAAATTGTCTGCATACTAAATCATAGAAATAAGAAATTTTGATAGGACAAACTCTATGCACCATAAAATATTGTTTTAAATGAGAATTTCAAATGTTTGTTGTTTAAAAATACCCAATTTTTAAGATTATCGTAGTAATAAATGCTGTCAAGGATCAAATACTGGATAGTATCAATTTATCACTCAGAAAAGTAAAATAGCCAAAGGCTAGAAAAGTTTTATATGGAGCATGATTACAGTCATATGAGAATGTTTCTTATAACTTTTAAAATTCGTGCATTGTATTTTGTCATGTTTATCTGAGCTATTTTTATGCAGTCTTTTGACACACAAACTTTAATTCCCATTTAAAAGCATTAAAGCATTAAAACATATTTCATTTGCCTTGAAGTTTTTCAATAATGGAATAGACAGACCAGGATTATTGATTTCTCCTCCCTCGCACCTGACTTTATAAGGATTTTTTTTCTGTGATAAAAACAGCAGAAGAACTTCAAAGAGAAACTCCTTTGTTGTTCCCGGCCCCTAAGTTTCCATTGCCATGGCAGGTTGTGCTTCCCAAACATGGCAACAAACATCTCTCTCAACCTACGTTCCTTCTGCAGTATGACCTTGCCACTTCCACATCAAAAATGGTGTGTCTATTTTTGTGCCCCATTTGATGTTGGTGGATCCTCTGACTACTTAACCAATAGAATATGGCAGGAGCAACATTGTGCCAGTTGTGGTGTATCCCTGCAGTTCCCGCTTCCGGCCTCTTAGAAGACAGTTGCTGCTACTCTGAGCCCACCATCGGTAAGAAGCCAAGCCACGTGGAGAGAGAAAAGAAGGCCAAGAAGTAAGAAATGAAGAAGCCATCCTGGATGACCAGTCCAGTGGGGCCTCCAGATGACTCCAGCCCCAGGCACTGTCTGATAGCAAATACATGAGAAACCTGTTTCTCACCCTGCCTAGGTGAGCCCAGGCCACCTACAGAACCACGACAGAATAATAACTTGTTGTTTTACCAATAAGTTTTTGGGCAGTTTGATGCACAGCAATAGATAACTGGAACAATTATCTATCGCTCTGTCTTATAACAAAAATTTTTCCTCCAGGGTCTGAAATATAGGCCTCCAATCTTGCTTTTCTGCTTTCTCCTCTTTCTACTTTCTCCTTACTTTTCCTCTGTGGATGGTTATTTATATAACACATATCCAGTTACTCTATTTGGGAAATGTAGCAATGTGTGAAAAAATGTTGGAGTTAGCGTTCTACACAGTATCTGCAATACTGGCTTTGGTAATAATAATAACTATACTTTAAAAATAATGCCTACAGTTAATGGAGCACTTGTGTGTGATAAATGTTCCTTTGGGCACTTTGAACACACAAACATATTCAACACTCATGACAATCCTGTGAAGTGTTATTCTCATTTTGGCAGATAATGAAATTCTTGAGGCAAAGTAACCCATACAAAGTCACAAAATGTTTTGCTGGTGGAGCCAAGATTTTAGAACATCTCTTTATAACTCCAAACTCGAAGCTCTGAACCACACTTCACTATACTGTCTGCAAATCTTTATATTTTACAATGAAGTTCTTAAATGATTTTTTCAGATGGCATGTCCCTAAATAAGATGCTGACATTTTTTGTTTAGAGCAACATTATATTGTGCCAGCTTAAATATAACTTGCCAATGCAATTTTTTATTTTACATATTTGTCTGACTTCACCTTCTTCAGAACAGCCTTAAGAAAGCCATTTCATTTAGATCGAGAGGCATTTTATACTTGATCAATTATGAGGACTAGTGTCTGATCGTGGGAGAAAGGGAGAAACATTGGTTTTCACATGCATTCCCTTGTTTGATTCTTTTTACACCTCTGGGAGGAAAGCATTCTTATGGCACCTATTTTATAGACCAGAAAACTACACTTCAGAAAACTAAAAAGATCTGCCAAAGTCACTTGGAAAGTGATCTGATCCTAGATCGTGCTTTTCCACCTGTACTACCCCTACAGCCCAGAGGTATATAGTTAATCCATTACCTCCTTTAGGACATTGATTTACACATAGATCATGCTGTTACAAATGTCTTTTGCATTTTTTTCCAAAGTTTATTTATTTTTGAAAGAGAGAGCACAAGCAGGGAAGGAGCAGAGAGAGGAGGAGAGAAAGAATCCCAAGCAGGCTCCATGCTGTCAGCCCAAAGCCCAAAGCAGGCCTCAGACCCACCAACTGTGGGATCATGACCTGAGCCCAAATCAAGAGTCAGACGCTTAACCGACAGAGCCACCCAGGTGCCTTGTCTTTTCTATTTTGACTCCCAACACTGCCCTTGGTTCCACTCTCAATTCAGCCTAAGCCCCATCTAAACCCTCACTTTCTCTCAGACCCCAGCGTATTAAGGATGGTAGAGCATTTTCATAACGTTATCTCTGAGTCTGATGAACCAAGGAATGACCAGATTACTTTGTGCAACATTACAATAGATAATGGTGAAATGTTATCCACCAAACCCAGAATTTGCAAGGGTCACAAATTGATAGCAAACTAACCTAGGATTCACAGTCTGTAAAAACAGAAGTGTGGTACTATGGGTCATACTGTTCTCAATGGAAATCTTGATTCCTCTACGTTTTCTCTTCGTGAAAGTCAGATTTATCTTGATCTGTTTTTGAACAAGATGCACATTAACCTTCTAATTTTGCTATTTCTATTTCCCAGCTCTTACTTTGAGTTTTCACGTAAATTTGAGTCCCACATTTATAAGAAATGTACAATGAAACCAAGAATCTGTTCTGGAACATAATCAATTGCTTTTCTAACATTGTTCGCATGCTACCTTTTTCAGCAGGAAATGGTAAGAAATATGACTCAAAATGTCAAAAACTCTCTTACCAAAAAAAAAAAAAAAAAAAGAAACTTAAACCAAAACCAAAGTTAAAATTGAAATGAAAGCACATGAACTTTTCATAAATGGTAACTGTTCTTATCTCTTTAAAATAATTCAAGACTATATAGCAACATATTACAATGCAATTTGGGTGACCAATAGTTTGAATAATTGATTTGGTATTCGGTCAAGTAATTATTTAAAAGACATCTTCAGAAAATTAAGAAGATTCCTTTGTTCTAATATAAAATATCTTATTTTTGAGTGAGGAAAGGATTGGAAGTTCTTAAGGAATGAAAGTTCCTATGCAGATTAAATGGAGCTTCCACATTCCCAAAGGACCCATAATTCTTCCATGCGCCCAAATCCTATTCCTCAACGCAAACAAGAGAGCACTTTTATTTTCTAGTCTCAATTTCTCAGTAAGCTGCCATTTCAACTAGTGCTCATGTAAATATAACTAAGGTTAGCAAAAGTGTCCAGAAACTTTCACTGGAACAAACCAACTGGATTTGGTCAAGAGATTCAGAATTACAAGGTCATCAGTAATAGTTGGAGAAATAGCACTGACTCTTATTTTTGTAGCATTTTATGAAAGAAGAAAATGGAAACAATGTTGTCCAAAAATTGTTAGTGTTGCTATATTCAAGTCTACAGGAGAACATGTATTCAAAAGATGTCAGAAGCTATGGTCCTTCAGCTGAAGAGGTGAGCTGCTTTATCACTGGTCAGCTTGAAAATATAGTTAATGCATCATTTAAAAACTTATGGTAAAACAATATCAGCAACTTACATAATGTCTACTCTCCTTCTACCTGACCCCTGTAAGCCACTCAAACAAATGTCTTTCAAATAACATCCAGTATTTCTTGAGGAAATTTTTTAGATACTGACAGGCACTTGCACATCTCAGCAGGAGACATTTGGTTTCTGGTTTCTGTTAGATAACATCTTAGCCTGTGATCACAGACCACAGTTTTGCAGACTTCCTCCCAATTCAATCATGAGTGTTGAAAAGAGAATGTGTAAATGTCTGTCTCTCTCCTCACTAAGGCTTATGCATAGTTGGCCTATATTATTGAATATTTTACTCCACACTCAATTAAAATCTCAAAAATTGTTTCATTCATATTACCTTCCTCCGGACTTTTTGCAGGATGTGTTCAGGGCAGTTGACCGTGGATCTGAAGAGGGATTTTGGCTTTGCCTTGTGATTTCTCAGTAACTACGGTTAATAAAGTCCTCACTTGTCTTTTATACCAGCAGAGTAATAAAAACTGCATGTTCCCACCTGCATCTAAGCCCAGGGATCAACAGTAAATTCCACCCAATGATTGAATGGTCCTTCATGTAATTACCATGACATCAATTTGATCTTATCTTGTTTCAACCCTCAGATCATTTTTTGTTTTGAGCCATTTTCAGGCGGTGGTGACTGCAAGGTCAGCCTATGAAAAGAGGGTACACTGTCATTTTCTACGTAATTTTATCAAGACTTGCACACAACATCCTGAAAGCTGACACTTTCCTATAAACAAGATCCTATGAGTATTGCATTTAATTAGCTAAGTACCTGATGTTTACTTAAAATAGGAGATGAGCTGTAAATTTCAGATAAAGATACAGAACATTTCCAGGCTTACGCTATTCTAGGAGGAAACAGAAAAATAAAACCCATACCTATTCAGACTTTTCTAACATTAAATATGTATTTGGGTTTGATAAGGATGCATAGAGAAAGAATGAGATGATTCTGAGAAGGACTGATTGGTTCTTAATATTGTGCCCTTTTTTTTCACTTTGATAAAGCTCTATTTCTTCTTAAACAAAAAAATACATGTTATGGCTTGCCAGCTGTGGGACATTTAACTCCAAGATTCCCAATCCATGACTCTCTAAAACTACCATGCTCCTCAGGACTCAGCTATGGCTTTGACCCAGAGATTATATAATCCCTCAAAGGTTCCTCTTTCCATTTCTGTAGGAAGTGGCGTTAGATATAAACCACCAAGGACCTCCCCAGGGGAGGGTTTAGAAGATTCTTGTGATACAAAAAGCAACTCTTGTTTAACAAAAAGACACAGATCAAAGAAAGCAATGCTGTTCTGTGACTTATTATCTGTGATAAGTTGATTGTTTCAGTTCTTACACCTTTTCAGATTTCCATTATCTCCTTCCAATGGTTTCTCCTAGTATCCACTCTATCCATTTACCTTTGCCTGGTGACAGTTGCTGTCACCATTATTCATGAATTTCTATCATTTACATCTTGAAGGATTAGCAGTACATTCTCAAAGTCGCACACTTATTGTGGAAATCTTAAGTCTTTATAGCTCCAGGGGAAGGAAATCTCTCTAGTCTTAGGGATAGCCTCCTTTTCCCTCCATTCAGACATTTTGTTCTATTCTCTCTCCTCCATTTGTGCCTTCTTTTGATCATTCTTTTTTTTATCTGCATGATTAAGTAAATAGGATGTTTCTTGTGTGCTGTTATGAAATTATTTTCATTTGGTTTATGATTTAGTAATGGGTTTCATTTTTATTTCATGTTTCTGCATAAGAATGAGGCATATTAGAAGATTCATATGAAAGTTTTCATAGTGTTTTTAAAAGTTTACAGTGCTTTCGTATTTAAAAAAAATGGTGTGGCAAATAATAAATTAGACAAAAAAAGTTATTGAAACAGTCCCTTCCATGTGTGACTTCTCCCCCTCCCCAGGGCCCCAGTTTCCCTATTCAGGAGTCACATTTGATTCACTACATCCTAGACCTGAAACCAATATTATCCTGTATGTTATTAAACTAGAATTTAAATAAGAACTTGAAGGGTGCCTGGGTGGCTTGGTCTGTTGAGCATCGACTTCGGCTCAGGTCATGATCTCATGGTTCATGAGTTCAAGCCCCGCGTCAGGCTCTGTGCTGTCAGCTCAGAGCCTGGAGTCTGCTTCAGATTCCATGTCCCCCCCTCCCCCCATATGTCCCTCCTCGGCTCATGTTCTGCCTCTCTCTCTCTCTCTCTCTCAAAAATAAACATTAAAAAAAAAAAACCTGAGACAAAAATAAAAGGAGTGATGTTTTCAGTTTTTATATATATTTCTGCTTTTATCCTATGTATGTATATATAAGTAAGTTATATCTAACTCCCCTTCCCCATTCAAATTCTCGTTAACAGGATAAACAGAATACAAGTTGGAGGAAATTGAATTTGTGCTCATAATTTAGGGATATTTCTTTCTGTTAACATAGTATAAATTATAGTTCTCCACACCTTCAAAAATGAGCATCTATTACTTTTCATTGTAATTGGGGAAATGAATTTTTAGTTAACGGGAAAATAACACTCTTCAATTACAGCTGGGTAAAGTACCAATAGCAAAAATATGTTCTTAAGTCTCATTGTTTTATGTAACTGCTTTCCTGTATTATTGACAGTTCTATCCCGTACCTGGCAGCTCGATTTTCCCTCTTCTTGGAGAACTGGTAGGGCCTGGTGGGTAAGAGATCCAAGCCACTCCTCAATCATTTATACTTACCCCCCAGATCCTAAAATTTGGAGTGCCCATTTCCAAGAAGGTAGACTGGCTGAAGACACTGGGATGACAAGGCAACTAGCCACCCCTACTGGGCAAGGTGCTGAAAGCCTAGCATGGTATGGAGACTATGTCAGGATCATCTTTACATAGTAGCAGGACACAGTGAGTTTTATGAGGTTATGTTAAATGCATGAATTTTTCCCAGTGAAGTTTTGTCATCTACGCACTGAATTTTTTTAAGTAACAACCTTTACAAGTGTTTCATATGCTTACTTGATTTGTTTTATTAAACCTAAGTTGATCTTTCTAATAGCAAAGTGTAATATCACAAACACTATGCTATAATCAGAAGAACAGCTGAGGCATGATAAATGCTTGCTTTTTCAAGTAGTGTATTTTTCAGTAATCTCAATAACAAATTACATTACATGATTTTAAAGTTTCAAGCAACCCAAGAGTACATACAATGAAAAATAAGTCTTCCTTCTACCTCAAAACCTTCACTCCCTGTCCCAAAGTTAATTTTTAACAATTTCTTGTTTGCTGACATTTTCTATGTATATAGACATGTTTTCAGAGATTATACTGTGTCAGGGAGCAAGAATTCCTGTCCTTTCAAAGGTACTTCTAACTGGACTAAGAATCAAATTGACATGAGACAGATTAATAGGAGAAAATAAAATTTAATGGGCATTTGTACAGGGAATCCACATAGACATGGAAATTCCAAAGACAGTCAGGCAAAATGAAGTATATACTGTATGTCATTCTGAACTAAGGAGAAGGAGATAGGGGCCTGGGACTTTAGAGGAAAAGAATGCACTTTACAGGCAATAAGGAGAGCACATGTTTGCCCTGCAATACAGATGGGTCACTCAGATAAAATTTATCTCCGTTAATAATCCTTCTTCTGGGAAAGACTCCTAATTTAGATTCTTCTGTGTGGTTAAAGGAAGGGGGGCAGAAGTTTCTCTTGACTCCACAGGGTCTCAAGTGCCTTCAGTGCCTTCAGCTCAAAATAATCCACATGCCAAAATGGCACATTCTGGGGCGGAGGGCTATACTGAACCCCTCCAACTGTAGAGAAATATGATATACATATTGTTTAGTGCCCTGGCTTCTTTCTTCTTTTTATTTTCTTTAACATTTGTTTGTTCGTGTATGTTTGTTTGTATGTATGTATACATTTTAAGTACTCTCTATACCCAGCATGGGGCTCAAACTCACAACCTCAAGGATCAAGAGTTGCATGCTTTTCCAACTGAGCCACCCAGGCGCTCCTTTCTTCTTTTTAAACCTAATGATGTATTTTAGTGGGTTTTCCCACATGCAGATATGCAGATCTAACCATACTTTTTAAATAGCACAAAGGATTATGGACCATTAATTATTTAACCAGCCCTCTGTTAATGATCATTTGCATCATTTTCAGTTTTTTACTACTGTAAACAATGCTATAATTATCATCCTTGTTCTGGTTGCACATACAATCATAGTTCTAGAATACATTTTTATAAGTACAATTGCTGGATCAAAGAATATGAGTATTTAAAACTTGTATAGAGATTACTCAAGTGCTCTGCACCATTCTTCAAAGCCGATGCTCTAAAATATGTTAGTTTTATGAAATAGGTAAAAAAATAATTTTATTTTCATTTGCATCTATATAATTTTGAGCAGGGTTCAGCCTCACTTCATAAATTATAGTTCAGGTGTGCCTGGGCAGCTCAGTCAAATGAGCATCTGACTCTTGATTTTGGCTCAGGTCATGATCTCAGTGTTATGGGATCGAGTCCAGGGATAGCCTCTGCCCTGAACATGGAGCCTGCATAAGATTGTCTCCTTCTGCCCCTTCCCCCTGCTCACACACATTCTCTCTCTCTCTCTCTCTCTCAAAAATAAAACATATAATTAAATAAAAATAAATTATAGTTCATTCATGGGTTATTTTTCCATGAACTCCCTGTTCAAAAATCTTTCTCAGGGCACCCAGATGGCTCAATTAGTTAGTTGTCCGACTCTTGATTTGGCTCAGGTCATGATCTTGGTGTCATGAGATCAAGCCCCATATAGGGCTTCATGCTAGGAGTGGAGTCTGCTTAAGATTCTCTTTCTCTCTCTCGCTCTGCCTCTCCTCAACTCGTGCTCTCTCTCCCTCTCTCCCTCTCTCAAAAAAAAAAAAAAAATCTCAAGCTGTTAATTTCATCTTTAATTTTAAGCCTGACTTTTAACTCTTTTATGGTACTTTTACCATACAATAGTATATGTAGGCAAAGGTATGTATCTTTAACTTTTAGACTTGTTGATTTTATGTAATGCCAAGATACTAAAAAGAAGTATTCATTTTTTACTCCAGAATGTGTACAGATTTATTTATTTTCAGTTTATATCTTTAACTCACCTATAACTTATTTGGGAATGAAGAGTGAAGTAGAAATCCAGCTTCTTTTTAAATCTAAATAGCAGGGAGCCTGGGTGGCTCAGTAGGTTAAATGACTGACTCTTGGTTTGGGCTCAGGTCATGAGATCAAGCCCTGCATGGGGCTCCACCCTGAGTGTGGAGCCTGCTTGGGATTCTCTCTCCCTCTCTCTCTGCCCCTCCCCAGCTCATGCATGCATCCTCTCTCTCTCTCTCTCTCTCAAAAATAAATAAATATACTTAAAAAAATAAATCTAAATGGCAAATCAGTTGTTATAATACTATGTGGGGAAGGAATAATCAATCCTTTTTCTTTCTGGGCTAATTTGAAATGTTACTAAATTCTCAAATATTTGGGGTCTAGTTTTTGGTTTTTTGCTGTGATTCATATTAATAAAAATTGTTCCATAAATGATAATAGATGTTCTAATTTGGTTAAGATAATTAAATATTTGATTTCATTACTTAGTGCCTACCTATCAAGTTTACCAAGCAAAGTACATCACCAACCAAAGAGAAATTAGATGTAAATCATATCCTTAAGTTGCTAACCATTTGGTTGCTGTAAATTGAGGTATTGGGATTTTCCTTCAACATTTTCTTTGACTTACCATGAAGCTACTAAGACAGAATCTTGATTTCCTAACTTCCACTCAGCTCTTTGATGCTGTGTAGCTATATTTCTTGCAGTATGTCCCATTTCTCCACTAAATCAGAATTTTCAGGCTGTTTAAGATACATATGCCTGGGTCCCATCTGAGACCTACTGAATCAAAATCTCTGTCAGTTGAGCCAAGAAATTTGCATTTTACATACCAAAGCTTGAGAACCATGACTGTACAAGACTGTTTAGTAAGCCAGAAACATAGTTAAGAAACAATATGGTTTGTTTTCATCTTCGGCTGCCCCTGTAGCATAACTAAATTGAAAATGGTAAAGTCATTTGTTCAGCTATGTGAGCCTCCATTCCACAAAAACAGCTGAAACACGCAGCCATGGGAATCTACAATAAAGATAGCCCAAAACACCAAACAACTACCCCATGGTCACAGACACAAAAACAGCAGCAGAGTTTCTTGGTTGAGATAAGATTTTTAATCAGCACAGCAGGTAAGGTGACTGACAGTCTGAAAGAACAACCTGAGATGTGATATCTAATACATGCAGCAACAAAATCTCCCCAGACTTGATGGACAAGAAGCAGACCAACTTGACCCATGCAAAGCAGCCAAGAATATTCTCCACTATTTCAGTCAAAACAGCATAGCCTAATCAATAATGCAAACATCCTGTTTCTCAGGCTAACAACCCCTGTCACTTGAACCCTCAGAGAGATAAAGAACCTGCTGGTACAATTATGCGTAATCTTCCTCTAGTCTGAAATGTCAATAGATGAGGCAAATAAGGCTGCCGAGAAAGGGAGGAAAATCTCACAGGTGAAAAGTAATTTGTTTAACAATTTCCCATTTCTTTCTGATTTGCACATATCTTCTGCTTCCATTCCAGAAAGCTTTTGGTGATGGGCTATCAATGAAAAGCTTCACAAAAGAAACGTGGTTTGTACACAACCGAAAAAGAAGCAATGGTACTGATAGAGAGAGGTTCAGTTGTATTTATAGTGCAGTATGGGAGACAGGCAAATGAGGTCCAACAGAACTTCCTACCCTAATTTTTCAGGGGAAGTCTTAGGAGACATTAGATGTCACGTGGGTTTGCCTAAAGCATCTCTGCCCTAAAGGGCTTGGCTATTTTGCCCTGAGGAGCTAGGGTGCTACATTCAGAAACCTGCGTACTTTCCTTCTGTGGTTGTATGAATGGCCATGTGCAGCTTTAGAGACAGTGAAGAACTTGGTGGGAGAGAATTGGAGCCACTTTTATAAAGTAAAGGAGATTTCCTTTAGACAATGTTTTTGGTATGGCTAACAGAAATCCCGTTGTTCCTACAAAAAGGAGGGGCCAGCAGTGCCATTTTTCCTGGCCTCAAATCTTGGTTTCTATTCAAAAGAAAATGTGTTTAAGGAAAAAGAGACCCTGTCACAAACATTATCCTGACATCCCCCTCCCCACATACCCAACCACCCTGGAGCTCAAACTGAATCAGAGGATGGAAGAAGTCTGTCTAATTTCAGCCCTTAATTGCTGCCAAACCCTCATTTGAGCTGGTGTGAGTCCCAGTCATCATTCATTGGGAGACTCTGCCTCCCACAGAGGCATCCCTCCATATTTCGCCAGCATTTTAGAGGCCATGTGAATCAGCCATTACCCACCAACCCTTCTCCACACCCATATATTGCCCATAGTCACATCTTCAGGATAAATATACTCTCTTGGATTTGGGGACCAGTTGGAAATAGGGGTAAAGGTTTCCCCACTTCATCCTTCTCTATGCCTGACCAGATTCCATGGGAGCCGTTTTAACTTGGATCACTCCATGAAACACTAAAGCTGGATTCCAAGGATAAAAAGAAGAAAGAGAAGGGGGAGGAAGTGTGGGAGGTAAAGAACTTTACCTGAAAAATACCTGAAAATTGTCAAAAGAATAGAATGCCATAAAACATAGCATTACAATTGTTGATAAAGAGATGGAAAAAAACCAGTGTGGAGACTGACACCTAGAATTCAGAGAGTTGAGACAACACAATCATTATTTGAGTATGTGGCCCCCCAAAACTGTATTTTTTTAATTAATTTTGTTTTGAAAATTATTTATACCCTTTGAGATAAAGATATTCTGGATGCGGTCCCAGAGCTAGGGTGGTAATCTCTGACCTCAAGAATAATCCATGCAAAACTAGTCCTCTCTTATAGTTCTACATGAAATCTCTATCCCAGACCTGGCATCTCTGTTGACCTTCATGGCAGTGTCTTAGTCCAGTGTACGAATTATCTATTGCTGTATAACCATTTACCCCAAACTTAGCACCTTAAGACATTTATTATCTCACATAGTCTCTCAGGGTCAGAATTCTGGGAGCCTCTGAGCCTGGAGGTTTCAAATCAGGGTCTTTCATGAGATTGCACCCAAGTTATCAGATGGGGCTGCGATCATCTCAAGGTCCGACAAGAGTGAAGAACCCACTTGTACACTCACTCATGTAGTTCCTGGCAAGCCTCAGTCCCTCAACGGCTGCTGGGCAGGGGCAGGGGGTTTACCACATAGGCATCTCCATGGAGCTGCTAACAACTTGTAGTTGGCTTTCCTGAGAGAGACAGAGAGAGAAAGAGAAGACACCCAAAACAACCACAGCCTGTGAGCATACAGAGGAACTGGACTCATACATTATTAGTGGGAATGCAAATGGTACAATCACTATAGGAAACAGTTTAGCAATTTCTGATACAGTTAAATATATATTTATATTATGATCCAGCAATCTCCCTCCTAGGTCCTTATTCAAGAAACATTTAAACATATGTCCATGCAAAGACCTGTATGTGGAAGGTTATAGTAGCTTTAAGCATAAACCCAAAAACTAAAAATAATTCAATTGTTCTTCAACTAGTGAACGTATACATACAAAGTATGGCACACCTATACATAGAAATGCTATTAAGCGATCCAAAGAAATGAACTGCTGATACATACAACACATGAATGAAACTCAAAATCGTTATGTTAAGGAAAGAAGCCAGACACAAAAGGCTACACAAAGTATGATTCCATTTATATGGCATTCTGGAAAAGACAAAACTATGGTACCAAAATCAGATTAGTGTTTGGAAGATGGGATGAGGGGATTGACTCCAAAGAAACACACACAAAAATGTCTATATCTTGAGTGTAGTGGTGATTACATGACTGTGTATTTTTGTAGATACTCAAACCATACACCTTAGAAAGGATGGATTTTGGGGCGCCTGGGTGGCTCAGTCGGTTAAGCGTCCGACTTCAGCTCAGGTCATGATCTCACACTCCGTGAGTTCGAGCCCCGCATCGGGCTCTGGGCCGATGGCTCAGAGCCTGGAGCCTGCTTCCGATTCTGTGTGTGTCTCTCTCTCTGCCCCTCCCCCGTTCATGCTCTGTCTTTCTCTGTCTCAAAAATAAATAAGTGTTAAAAAAAATTAAAAAAAAAAAGAAAGGATGGATTTTATTGTACATACATTATACATCACTAAACATGACTTTGAAAAATAATAAAAATAAGTGTAGGAAGGACATTTCATCAGAGACAACAGCAAAAGTCATGGAACTATGACAGTATGGTGCATGCAAGAAGAGACTATAATATTACCGTATTCAATATTACAAGGACATAACATTCAAAGCAAGGAGTTGCAGGCAGTGAAATTCTGACCTTTTCACATGCATCTCCAGCTTTCACCTCAAACTCAATATATCCAACACTAAAGCCTGCTTCCCTCTCTCCCCCAAAGGGTACCATCTTGTCTATTGATGATGTCATTTTCCTAGTCACTGAACTTCTAAAGCTTAGAATCATTCTTGACTACTTTCCTTACCCATCCTACCAAAACCAAAATCCATGCTACTCTCTTGCAGTGCTTTGGTTTTTGTGGTATTTGTGGTGGTGCAATGACGACAGTAGTGATTTTCCATTTCCCTCATATACCATTCTTTCTTACTCCACTGCTGTCATACGGTTCAGGCTTTTATTTCTTCTCACCGGGTTTGGCATGGCTGTCCTCTGACCTGTCTTGGCACACCTGGTCACTCTTCTTGCCAGATGAGTCTTCTAAAGATACCAATCTAGGGGCGCCTGGGTGGCTCAGTCGTTTAAGCGTCCGACTTCAGATCAGGCCATAATCTCATGGTTTGTGAGTTCTAGCCCCACGTTGGTCACTGTGCTAACAACTTGGAGCCTGGAGCCTGCTTTGGATTCTGTGAAGACACTAACCTCCTCTCACTACATCCTAATCAAACACCTAAGGTCCTTGTCGATGAAAAGATCCTCTCCACTTAATCCCAATCTACTTTTTAAGTTTACTCCTCAATATACCTAAGTCAACAACCTGCTCAGGAAGCAGCCAGCTTGAGTTGTTCATTCCCACCTGTGTGCATTTTCACATCTTACAGCTCTTTCCGAGGTGACCACTGCTCTCCTCTCCACGTATTTAACTCCACCGTGACACTGCACAAATCCTACCTCCCCACTCTCACTTCTCGCTCTCAAAGAGATTCCTCAAATCACACTATCTTCCTTCTCCAAACTTCAGCACTTACTGTTCTATCATTTGGGGTTTTAGGGTAACATTGATAATGGTAGCCAGTATTTCTACAGCCCTTGACAGGCTTTTCAAAGCCCCTTCCTATTCTTCGTCCTCTTTGAGGTCTTCTCAACAAACCTATGAGACTATCCCTATCTCAGAGATAAAGAAACTACAGCTCTATAATGCACAGTAAGTTGCCCAAAGTCCCATGGCTAAGTAGACAATTTTTAATATATTTTTTAAATGAACAAATGAAAACAGAGCCAAAATATTGACTTGGCAATCAAGAGGAAGAGGCAGGATGTGTTTTATTTGCTTTTTTGTTTTGTTTTGTTTTGTTTTGTTTTGTTTTGTTTTTTTAATAGTATCTTCTACTTAACCCAATGTATCCAAAGAGGCAGGACTGATTTTATTGGAGAAGAAACTATTTTAAATCCAAAAAAGACTACGTAAAGTCAAAATGTGACCATGATTACATTCAAACTGACCACTCTGTCTGCTCAGTCTTTGTGAGACTGGTAAGATAAAGGGCAGAATTTAATCTAAACACTTCAACAGATGAATTTTTAAAAAGCTTAAAACTGGGAAACTGTACCCTCAGCAAGCATATTTCTGCTTTTGCGACTGTTGGAGTTGACTGTGTGGGAGAGTTAACTGCTGCGTAAAAAGTGAAATTAAAATTAAAAAGTTCTCATGAATATTTTTAGAGAACAGAAACAATTAAGATTAAATGTAACTCAAAACCCAGTTAGTAGAGTTGGCATTTAAATTGACTGTTTAATTAGCTGAATTCTATATGATTTAAGTAGTCACTTGAAAATGTCTTTCAAAGCAAAGCATTTTAATATGATATGCTTCAGTTCTTAGATGACCTGTATTACTGGATCTCCGTGTTCCCCTCTGGAATTGGCTTGTTCGGCAGTCTGAGTTAAGGAACTTCTGGACTAATGATTTCTCAGAATGGAGCAGAAAGTGAATCTTGACAATAAAACACACTAGGCCTTGAAAAACTTCAGCTATCTCTAGTAAATCAAGGATTATAGGGAGAAACCTTTTTTCCATATTGAAGGCTTAGACTCCTAGCCTACATTCCATCTGAGGCACCAGGTGGGTGACTACCTTTGAGGGCATTGTTGAATCAGAGAATTCTTCAGATTGTGCTCCTGCTCTAAAGCACTTTTGGGGTGCCTGGGTGGCTCCCTCAGTTAAGTGTCCAACTTCGGCTCAGGTCATGTTCTCACAGCTTGTGAGTTTGAGCCCCATACCGGGCTCTGGGCTGACGGTTCAGAACCTGGAGCCTACATCCGATTCCATGTCTCCCTCTCTCTCTTCCCCTACCCTGCTCACAATCTGTCTCTCTCTCTCTCAAAATAAATAAACATTTTTAAAAATGTTAATAAAATAAAACACTTTTTAAACAAAGGACACACTTTTAAAAACCCTCATGCACAACCATAAGAAGGCCTTTGAGAATGGATATCTAGTTCAATTCCTCTTTTTCATTTAGAATTAGACCAAAACCATAACCAGCAGATAAAAATCCAAACAGTTGTTTATTTTTTATTTATTTTTCAGAGATTTTATTTTATTTTATTTTAATTTTTTTTTAACGTTTATTTATTTTTGAGACAGAGAGAGACAGAGCATGAACGGGGGAGGGTCAGAGAGAGGGAGACACAGAATCTGAAACAGGCTCCGGGCTCTGAGCTGTCAGCACAGAGCCTGACGCGGGGCTCGAACTCACTGACCGCGAGATCATGACCTGAGCTGAAGTCAGCCGCTCAACCGACTGAGCCACCCAGGCGCCCCTAAAGATTTTATTTTTAAGTAATCTCTAAGCCCAAAGTGGGGCTCGAACTTACAACCCCTGAGATCAAGAGTCACATGCTCTACCAACCTGGTAAAGCCAACCAGGTGCCCCCAAATACTTTTTTAAAACTCCCCATGGAAGAGACTATCCAGATATTCACCAAATGTATTTCCTTTTCCTGTGCACCCTGATAAGCTACATTTTATGGACTTCCTTATACCTAGAAGTGGGATCATATGATCTCTTCTTGGGAATGAAATGTGAGAAAGGCTGTGTTACTTTGCCATCATGGCAGTCAGGAGGGGCATGCCTTCCCCATGTGCTCTCACTTTTCCCCTGTGTGCCACCTGGATGATGCCAGGGCCTTGAAGGTGACACATTGAAGCTGGCAGAGCCAGAGCATGGAAGGAGCCTAATCTAATCTTTAAAGGCCTGTATATAGGAGACCCTCCCACACATTGTGTTGCATAGCCCCGTACCGCGCCACCTCCCACCACTGACTGCATTGATCTATGAGGTGAGGCAGAAATAAATTACACCTGTGATAAGGCACTCGGGTTTGGGGGATTGTTTATTAGACCACTGGGTATTGGCCTACCTGCTAACCCTACATTGACTTGAAAAGAAATTGCCACTCCCACTATAATTCACAACGCAATGTCTAAACAATATTGCTCCATGTCCTTTTGAACTAGTTGCCTGTCATGGAGGCAAGTGGATCCTAACCTTTGTGGAGTCAAGGACTTTTTTGAACCTGGTAAAAATTCAAAATCCATTTCCCTTGGAAAATAAATACATGTATACTCAAAATTTTGCCTAAAATTTCAAGACGTTTTAAGAACTCCCAAGAAGCAGGCGCCTGGGTGGCTCAGTCAGTTAAGTGTCCGACTTTGGCTCAGGTCATGATCTCACCATTCATGAGTTCAAGCCCTACATTGGGCTCTCTGCTGTCAGCACAGAGACCACTTGAGATCCTCTATCCTCCTCTCTCCCTGCCCCTCCCATACTTGTACTCTCTCTCTCTCTCTCAAAAATAAAATAAACATTAAAAAATCTATTAAAAAAAAACTACCAGAAGCTCATCAATAGATTCCCAGCAAAGATCCTTGCTATCAATAACTAGTGTATTAGAAATATAGAGGCTCTTTGAGTATGTATTAAATGTGTATTATTTCCAAGCTTTCCAATTTTACTCATCACTCCTTTCATATACAGCTTCCCTGCCATATACATGCCTGTGATCTTTAGATTTTAAAAATGTAGAAAATTTAGTGTTTTAACATTGACGTTTCTCTCCCAAAGCAAAGATGTCAGTATAACAGTCCCAGTGCCAAACATCAATTCTGTGACCATGCCTTTTGATGTCTGGATCGATTGTGAGCAGCCTCTACATCAGAACCATCAGCAATGTGATGGTCAATAATATTTTATGCCAGGCACTGTGCAATTGCTTTTGGAAACAAAATCTTAACTACCTAGCATGACCCTTGAGACCTTTTCAATTTTGCCTTGCCAAGCTCCCTGACTTCATTGCCATCACTCCCCCACATAAACTTTTTATTCTTTTAATATCACACTGATCATGGCACACTGAATCTACCATGTTCTTCGTGTCCCATGGCTTTGCCCTAAATGTCCCTTCCTTTATTGTCCAACAACTCCTGTTACCCTCTAAGATTCAGTCCAAGTATCACCTTTCTGGTAATCATCCCTGGCCTGCCCTCTCCTGAGTGAAGCATCCCCAAGAGTGCTCCCACAGTGCTGTCTAACCCCTGCCATAGTACTCATCAGACATGGTGAGGATTTACTGCTCTGCCTTCCATTGAACCGTTGGCTCCTTTGGGGTAAAGACTATATTCTATTGCATATTCTTTATGTAGCACAGTGCCTGACACAGACTGAAGCATGTCACCCATATAACATGTTTATGTCCAGGTTACACTGAAGAGTCCACAGTTGTGAAGTTATTTTTGTTTGATTAAGCTACTAAACTCCATTGAGTACCCTCAAAACCTAAGATTTCTTTGTTGCAATATGACAAGTTGGTAAATTAAAGGTAAGGATTCTAACATGTTGACCTTCTGGGATACATATATTCTACAGATTCTATGGATAGAATAATATATCCATTCTAAAAAGAACTTAATTTTATAACATATATAAAATTATAACATAGGATGCAACTGTATATTCATAACTTTCATTAATATCTCCCATGTACCAGACACTGTCCATCCAGACACTAGTGATGGATGAACAAAAATTTATACATGAGTAAAATATGTATGATCCTTGCTTCCCCAGGGCGGTATAGTTGTGTAGGGGTGATAAATGCTACATGAACACAAGTAAATATATAATTACAAATTGTAGTCATGTTCTGAAGGAAAAGAGGAGACAAAATGTGAAACAAAATTTAAAGGAGATGATATTTAGCTGGGAAATAGGCCAGAGAACTTCTACAGTTTTTCTCTTCAGATTAAAAAAACTCCATCAGAAATAAGGATGAATTAGCCACATTTACCTCTTTCATCCTTAGGTAATATAACACTTACATTTCCCTAGTATAGGCCCACCCTGGATTTTGGATGTACAGCTTCTCTTTCATGTTCTTATTTTATTTTTTCTAAATAGCCCATGAAGGATTGGGGGTGACTTCCTGAGGAGCCCTATCTTAAGCTTTCTGGTGAGCCACTCCTTAAGATTTAGACATATTTATCTGAAAGGAAAAATTCTCTCTAAATGTATTTAAGCCCAGAATCTGGGTGTGTTGAAAGGTAGCAAGTAAGATAAATCTAGAAAAAGTTTTGGCCATATCTCTACCTTGGATATATTACAGATGATATCATGTTTATTTCCCCCCTGCTTTCTCTCAAATTGACTATCTGGACTAGGATAAAGTGATTATTTTTCCTCCCCTTTTCCATTCCTTTACATAGTTTGTCTAGAAGCTATTTACTCTCAGGATTGTATGGCAAAAAGTAAGGCCCTAGAACAGTTAAAGGGATCAGGAATCCTCCTGAGTCTATGGGTGGCTTTTTGCTATACAGTGTCTTCTAAATTCAGCATTGCTGCTTCAAGGGCAAGAGCATTGCTCCTCTCAGTCTTATCTATAGATTGCTGATCACACGCACATGCCATTCTCTCAAAACACTGGGCTCTCCCAGCAAGCAGTTTGATAAAGATGGCAGGAATAAAAAAAAAAGCCATAATTAGTAACAAGACATCTGAAACAAATTGGAAGATGCTTTTGACTTATTATTCACTAAAAGTGATTAATCTCTTTTTTTAAGGAGGAAAGAAATAACACATACAAACACACACTCAAACTCATCTTGTATTACAGCAGGATCTGAGTTTAACTATCGGATCAGATAGTATAATGAGGGCAAGTTCTGGGGCCACGTTATTCAAGGCATGAATTTTTGAATTAAATTGTGGAGCCTCAGATTTTGGTTGTTGAAACTATCATCATTATCATCAGAGTTATAAGTGATTTCTGAGGGCCAGAACCCATACTAAGCATTTGATACATAGAGTATATCATACACATACAGTACATATTACCATAATATGATCATAACAACTCTGATCAATAGGAACAACCCTGAGATCTCAGAAATTTTATCCCCATTTTACAAATCAGTGAAAAGACACTGAGGAAACTGGGAAGCAGTAGAACCAACATTTGAACTCAAACCCCAACTTCCCACATCCTAGGATGCTCTCTGATTAGGTATCGGTATTGTCTTCATCTGTTGTATATTGACTTTAAAAGCTCAACCTAAATGAATAAAAGAGTAGTAGCACAAGATTTTGTGACTGTAAATTATCAAGACTGAAGCACTGGTTTTGAATGCATGCTTATCTGTTTACCTTCATTAACTTTACACATAGAAACCTGTCACCTTACACACCTGTATTACTTTAATCTCATTTTTCAGAGGGCAATTCTTTAACCTGCTAACTTACTACATCTCCCATCCAATGTGTATGCTAATACTGTGTTTTTTAAACCAATGCTGGCTTTCTCAGACCAATGTTTGCTGTGAAGAGCAGGCATTCTTGTTTAGAGAAAACCATTTCCCTATTAACATTATTAAGCTCTCCAATCATCTTGTAGAGAAATCTATTACAAAAAAATATCAATTAGGAGTGCGGAAGAAAAACATGTGTTAGTTGAAAGCTAGTACCTAGAGTATCATTTCCACCTTCCCTTTCATGTAGGGTCCAACAGTGATTCCTATTGATAGAGACTCCAAAGTTGTCACAAATCTGTTCACCTGTCTGTCTCTCCCCCACCTCCTCCCCCCATGGAACTCTGACCGTCTGTTCTCCAGCAGTGCCACCAAGAATCTTTTAAAGCACATCTACCCTGTCCACCTCCTGCTCACAACCCTCTCGTCCCTGCCCTTGCCAACTGGGCAATGTCCCAGCCCCCTCCCAAGGTTTCCTGAGCCCTGAAGGGTCTGCCTGACTCAGGCCCACCTCTTAAGGCTTCTCTTTGTGCACCTAATCTTGGAACATACCAGTGTCTTTCATGCCTTTGCATGTGCTGCCCTGCTAAACCTTGACTTGCATTTTGCTTGTCATCCCCACCACCCACACTTCCTTTTCAGGGATGGAACAAGACCATCCACCGAAACCTTTTCACACTGGCCCGTCTCCATCCTTCTCTGTGACCTGAACTACTCTCTCCGTTGTTCTGTCCTCTCCAGCCATGCCATTCTTTCTGATTCTAGAGATAGCAGACAGTTTTCCACTTCAGGGCTATGCCTTCTGCCCCAAAAACAATTTCCTCAGACACAGCTCATCTCCCTACTTCACATCTGTTCAGTTATCATCTTTCAGTGGGGCCTTCTGTAAGCATTACAATTAACATCACATCCCCTTGCACATCCTACTCCTCTCCTTTTTTGTTTCTCTCCAAACAGCCATCACCACCCTCTAATACACTGTCATCAAAGTAGCAGTCTTCTCTTTCATTCCATAACAAACTCCTAGTAAAGCTCAATGATTTAATCTAAACATTTACCCTAGTATTAGAATTAGGAAGGAAGATGATTAATTTATGGGATGTATACTAACTCACATATTTGATTCAAAAAATAAATCAGATTTATTCTGATGGAAAGTAGGTGTGATTTGGCTCATCAGTTGGACAAAAGGATTGGTGTGGCCATTTTACATGTTGGACATTTCTCACAGATAGAATGAACTAAACCTAAAGCTCCAAAGATTTTACAGCACCCCCCCCATAAAAAAAAAAGTAAATCACATATAAGGTAAAATATATTTGCAAAGGTAAATCGACATCAATAGTTTCTCAATTTTCCCAACCCTTTCTGAGTATACTGACATGCCTCAAAGTGAACAAGTAAGACTAACTAATACTCATTTGATAACTCTTAGTGAAGCTTCTTTGGGAGACTTCTCAGAAATCAAAGGACTCTAATGACTGAGTAACAAATACTTTTTAAGTTAGGTAGCTTCTAATTCTGAGCTTTCAACAAAATTGAAAGAGCCCCTAATCAAGTTGTCAGTTGCAATATTTTTAGCACATAAGTGGAAAGAAGTTTGACAAAATGAGTAATATTGCCACAATAAAACTTCTTCCATTCCCATTACTTATGGGGAGCTTACCTTATTAAAATAAACAAAAATAGAATAGAATTGATGCTGAATTCCCATCTTCTAGTGATAACAGTTGCCCATAGATACATGTAAAATATAAGTGGTAAGAGTCATCATACAGCATACCATTGGTGTAAAAAGTAAATAACACGAAAAGGGCTTAGACAATATGTGGCACAAAATGAATGGCAATATATATGAACCATGATTATCATCATCATCGTCATCATTACCATTGTACATGGCATAGAGGTGACAGTCATGTATCACAGCTATCTCTACATGCATTTCCAAATGTTTTTTGTTAATATTTATTAATCAAGTCATAATATGTGAATGCTCTTTTGTTAAATTGCACTGAAAATCATTTTTGTAGCATAAAAGGATGTTAGGATTATCTACTAAAGATTTTTCAAATATTGGAATATATTACATTGGTATAAAATGATGTGGGGAGGTGCAATAGAAAGGAGTTTGAAAAGAAAAGGTGACAATGTAAAATTCCTTTATTAAAGAAGAATTTGTTCATATATTTTTTAAATGGCTTATGATAGATATCAAATTGGTATAGCATTTGGATTACATGTGATACATTTAAAAGAGTGATATTATCATTTTAATTTAAAATGTCAAACTTAGAATATGCAGGAAGTTACACACTTTGCAGTACTCCAACTTATGATGGAAATTTTTTTAGAACCTAAAAAATATATTGACTGACACATGTATTGTGAAAATATTATGAAGACCACTGCCCTGGAACTCCATCTTTGGTTTTCCATTTCCTCTATATCACCAGCTTAGTCACACTCCTTGTTCAATTAGCCTCCCAATCATCAACTTTAACTGTTAAAGGGAGATTGTCTGAGCAGATATCCCCACATATTTGCATTTTAGTTTATATTTTCAAATGTCTGTGGAACATCTCCAGTGACTGTTCTAACAACCAAACTTATTTCTCTTGCAAATTCTTATTCTATTTTTGTTAGTATATATATTTTTAAGTTACAAAAAAACTAATATAAATGGAGTTCACTTATTTATTTATTTATTTATTTTAATATGAAATTTATTGTCAAATTGGCTTCCATACAACACCCAGTGCTCATCCCAACAGGTGCCCTCCTCAATACCCATCACCCACCTTCCCCTCCTCCCACCCCCCCATCAACCCTCAGATTGTTCTCAGTTTTTAAGAGTCTCTTACAGTTTGGCTCCCCCCTCTCTAATTTTTTTTTCCTTTTTTTTTCCTTTCCCTCCCCAAATGGAGTTCATTTTTAAGAAATTTTTAGGGGTGCCTGGGTGGCTCAGTTGGTTAAGCCTCCGACTTCAGCTCAGGTCATGATCTCACAGTTCGTGGGTTTGAGCCCTACCACGAGCTCTGTGCTGACAGCTCAGAGCCTGGAGCCTGCATCGGATTCTGTGTTTCCCTGTCTCTCTCCCCCTCCCTTGCTCGTGCTATGTCTCTCTCTCTCTCTCTCTCAAAAATAAATAAACATTTTAAAAAATTTAAAAACTTTTTAAATGTTTATTTATTTTTGAGAGAGAGAGAGAGGCAGAGCGCAAGCAGGGAGAACGAGGGAGACAGAATCTGAAACAGGTTCCAGGCTGTGAGCTGTGAGTACAGAGCCCAACACGGGGGCTTGAATTCACGAGAGCCGTGAGATCCTGACCTGAGCCGAAGTCGGAGGCTTAACCGACTGAGCTACCCAGGCACCACTGGAGTTCATTCTAAAAGGGAATTTGTTGGTTCATAAACCTGAAGTTTTCATTAAGAGGAATAGTTGGACTGGCTTTGAGTCTCAAGCCTTGTCTTTGGTGCTCAGTATCCCTCCATAGCCTGATTCTCCCTTCTACTGTGTGGGCATTAGTCACAGGCTCCATATGATAGCAGACGGCTACAGCCGATCTGGACTCAACAATCTCTGAGTTCTAACTCAGCAGTCAAGAGCATCTGTCTTTCTCCTCAGAAAAGGCTCCTACTGTCTTATGGACTCCTTTGGGATCAGTCACCCATGGAGGACCATGGAAGGCGTGGCCAGGAGGGAATCCCCTGAATCGTCTGCCTCCACATTTTAGGGCCTGATGGAGTCCGATGCATGAGAGCTTCACGGAGTGAGATTCTGAGAGGAGAGATCACAAACGAAACTTGAGGATTATATCTACAAGGGAGTTTAGATGCCAGGCCACAATTCCATTGTCTGCTCTACAAACTCAGTTCCATTCCAACTTCGTTCTCCATCTTGCTAATAGTATCACCACTTTTTCTTGGGATTAGTTTTGACTTTATTCTTGTTCGATCCCCATACTCATTCACTCAGAGTGAAGTCTGTCTGGGCTTAAATCCCACCTCTACTCTTTCGTAGCTCCATAGATTTGGGCAAGCTTGCTTCACTGCTCTTTTAGTTAGTCTCTTCATGTGTGAGATGTAGATATAGTATCCTTTTCATGGGGTTGCTGTGAAAAGTAAATAAGCTAATTCACATAAAGTATTTAGACGATGCTGGTGCATAAAAAATGTTCTGTGCATGGGGTGCCTAGGTGACTCAGTCAATTGAGTGTCCAATGCTTGATTTCAGCTCAGGCCATGATCCCAGAGTCGTGGGATGGAGCCCCGCATCAGGCCCCATGTTGAGCATGGAGGCTGCTTAAGATTCTCTGTCTCTTTCTCTCTCTCTTCTCTCTCTCTCTCAAATAAAAAAAAAATGTTCTCTGCAAATTAACTATTATTATTGTATTATTATTGTTGCTGTTATTGTTGTTAATATACCCCCTACACTTGGCACAAAGGTTATAAAGATTAATAATGGAGACACTTTCGCACATGCATATGTGCTATTATTTGTTTGTTTGTTTGTTTAGAGAATACATGCAAGCAGAGAAAGGGCAGAGAGAGAAAGAGGAAAAGAGAGAGAATCCCAAGCAGGAAGTCCCAAGAGTTGGATGCTGAACTGACTGAGCCACCCAGGTGCCCCTTGAGCCTGTCCTTCTGACCAGCATCACCAAACAAGATTACTCCAGAGGTTCTGTGCATGCTTGCTCTCTATGAGGAAATACCTTCACAGTCTGCTCCCATGGAGGATGCCATATCAGCCCATCTCTACCCTTTACTTTGTCCAACCCAGATTCTATGACCTCACTTGTCATTGAAACAGTATAACTTGGCATATAGAACTCCATAGTTCTCAGCCAAAACTGAGTCTTGGCTTAAAAAAAAAAAAAAAGTAATGTAAGTTCACAATCCCACAGCCCTACATCTGAAATCTAAAAATCTCTTAAAACAGAAATTTCATTCTTAACTCAGTTGGCAGTAAAACTGGACGCAACTTAGACTCAGTTGGCAGTAAATCCTGGCCTGAACTGAGGAGACCATTTATAATCTTTATTTTGCTTTGAGTGAATATTTATGTTGTGCTGAGAAATATTCTTACACTTGATTATGAATTGCTTTTCCAAACTCTACCAAAGAGAGGCACCAAATAGTATTATATTCTCTCTATATATCTATATCCATAACCTCTGGTAGAGCTGGGGAAAGTAACTCACAAGTAATCAAGCATCCCAATATTTCTCAGCAAAACATATAAATACATATACTTTTCTAAAATCATTATCTTCTTTAAAAAACCATCTTTGGGAGTGCCTGGGTGGCTTAGTCAGTTAAGCTTCCAACTCTTGATTTTGGCTCAGGTCATGATCTCACAGTTTATGAGTTCCAGCCTCACATCAGGCTCTCCGCTCTCAGCTGCAAAGCCTGCTTCAGATCCTCTGTTCCCCTCTCTCTCACTGCCTCTCCCCTGCTCATGGTGTCTCTCTCAAAAATAAATAAACATTTTTTGAAAATCTATGAATTCTTAGGGTGCCTGGGTTGGTCAGTTGGTTGCACGTCTGACCGGCTCAGGTCATGATCTCACAGTTCGTGAGTTCAAGCCCCACACTGGGCTCTGTGCTGACAGCTCAGAGTCTGGAGCCTGCTTCAGATTCTGTGTCTCCCTCTCTCTTTGCCTCTCCCCTGCTTGCACTCTCTCTCCCTCAAAAATAAACATTAAAATTTTTTTTAAAAATCTATGAATTCTGAAGCACATCTGTCCCCAAGGATTGCAGACATGGAAACTATGAACCTGAACAGATATAAACACATCTACCAAATGCAGTCTTCTTTCACCACGTGTTTGACCTATTAGATATGGCCTGGGGTTGATTGAGGCTGGGTTTAAAAGCATTTTAAATGAGTAATAATGGCCACCATACAATTAATTTTCATCTACCTTTTCCTGATTACTAGAGAGTTTTCCAAATCTCTTTCACTTACAATCTCAAGGAAATGCTAGTAAACTTGTCTCACTTTCCTGGAGATAGTACACATCCTAAAAGTTAGCCTTTTTGTGCACCTGCTTCTTCATCCAAATGCTAAAGACTTTCTGCTTTTATTACTCAGGACTTGTAGCTGTCCCCAGAATCCCAATGTAGGCCTGAAGAGGGGCCCCAATTCACCTGCTCCTTTTGGGGGCATCTCAGTGTCCTTTGTTCTAACAGACATAGCAGGCTGGTTCCAACATTTGGCTTTTTTTTTTATCTTTGTCTAACTCAAGCTTTCTAAAATCTTGCTCTCCTAATCTGCCATTAATACTTTTGGCATTTTCTTCTTTTCTATTCTCAGTTTTCTCTTTCCTTTATTGCTCCCAAAATAATTACTCACCTATTTCGGAAATAAAAATTTCATGCTTCTTAAAATGCATACAAAAATAAAATTAAGTATACTAGAATGTCATATAGAAGGAACTTGCACCCAGGGGAGGATTGCTGGCCTTATGAGACTTCGAATATAACTTCTAGATGTCACTTTCATGCAGACAGTCCTGATTCTGTATATGCAGCCTAGTTGCAATAATTTATGAGATATTGTGAACTTTCCCCCAAAGATGAGATTGATAAATTCTTGTTCCTGGTTTATGAGTGGCTTGAATAACTCAAGCAGGTTTTCTCCTGCACATGCCTTCACACCCACCTTCCAGTCTGGGACTAGTTTAATAATTCAGTCTGATTATCCTGAAGGTTCTCTACACCACAATTTTCTAAGAAGGCATTGCTACAGAGTCCAGCACTTTCTCCAGTAGATGGCTCAAATCATATGCACTAAATTCTGCCTTTTAGGTTTATATTTGTCAAACTAGACATACACATCAAGCAAAAAAAAAAAAATCTTGAGCTCTGTGTATGCAACAATAATTAGCAGCACAGGATTATTTTTCCATGAGACTCTCAGAGAAAGTTCATAATCTGCACAAATTGTTAAAGCATGGCCTGAACAGAGAAAAATGTGAAACTTCCTAACTCCTGAGACAACATGAAGGGCTTCTCTGTCATTTGTGCACAGTTCTGTTCTCTAAGTGATACTCTCTTAAGTGACAACTGGTATGTCTTTGCCACTGGCATTTTATGACCAGACCCAGCTAAAGCACTGACATGATGATATGTAAGTGGTAAGAAGCAGTAGTTTATGTTCATCTTAATGCATTCCTGCAGACTAAAGTCAATAACCACTTGACATTCAGAAAACATCCGCATGCTGGCAAGCCCAATTCTTCTGTCTTAGTTTGTTCAGGCTGTCATAACAAAATAATTGGTGGGGTTTAAACAACAGAAATTTATTTTCTCACAGTTCTGGAAGCTGGAAGTCTGAGATCAGGGTACCAGCATGGTAGGTTCTGGCAAGAATCCTTTTCCTGGTTTGTAGACAACCACCTTCTCATCATGTCCTCACATGGCAGAAAGAAAGAGCGAGCTGTGACATCTCACCTTAAAGGGGCACTAAACCCATCACAAGGGCCTCACTCTGATGACCTCATCTAAACCCAATTACCTCCCCAAAGCCCATCTCCAAATATCATGACATTGGGAGTTAGGGCTTAACCATTAATTTCAGGGGGACACAATTTAGTCCATAGCAACTTCATAATAACCTTTCTAAGTAAGCAATGGAATAGTTATGCAGAAGCTGAGCTTTGTGGGAAAACCACCTGGAGAGAATGATGTAGCAGGTACAGGTGCAAGGGCTTTACTGTGAACTACACACACACACACACACACACACACACTCCCAATTTTACAACATGCCATCTGAGAAAATCCCGTAAACTGCACTGCTTGGTTCTTAACATGAGCAACAATGGGCCTTCTGGTTTGATGATTCAGTTAGAGAAATTTACATTTCAGAATAATTTTTGGTGTTTTTTGACGATTCCACCTGAAGACTAGCCAGAGAAATAAAAATAGGAGGCAATAATTCTCCCCTGGCTCTTTTTCCCGCTGAGGTGATATCCTTGCATATCCACATGCACCACTGAGCCTTCACAAAGGCACCCTTTGCCCATTACTGGTTTGAACAAGTTGAGGGGAAAGGAGTTGTTGTTTATTATTCATTTTTAATATTTTCAGTTTTCATATGTCCATGCTTCAGTGATTGGTTTCAGCCTACAGGGATTCCAGGAAGAAAAGATTCTTCTTCTGAAGACCTATTCCTTCCTTGCCTGGTTTTTGTGTTTGGGGTATGTTTTATCTTTACTAAAACCCAGTAAGTTTCCACCTCTCACCCAAGATTTATCTCCTTCATGAATCTTATTTCATTCTACTCTGAATTTTCCCTTTCTCTGCCTCTTAAAACATGTGTTACATGGGCTGCACAATAACTTTCTCAAAAGTTTTCGAAGGTGGACACATACAACCTTCAATAAATATTTGATTTGTTGATATTCCTTATAAATAGCTCTTCGTCTATTAATTATGTATCTATTTTGTACAGTTTTTAAAAAGAAAGAAGGAGCAAGGTGAAAAGCAGGTTTTGTGCAGCTGGATTTCTTCCTGGAAGCCTCTTTATTGTCTATGCTGCCCAAAGCATATCATCTGACCCTTTGGGCCACCCAGAAGAAAGCAGGACACTAGACACACCCACTCTCAGATACCGAAATTTATTGGAGAGTCTATTAACATCCCTCTCCCAACCCAGAGTGTTGTTTGAAGAGGTGCAGACCTCTTTTCAAGGGACCTCTCACTGACACCTGCCTACTGTTTCTTTCCAATGTTCTCTTCCTCTTCCTGTGCAGGATGAGGTTCTAATGGGGGTGTGGTTTGGTTTGGTTGTTTTGTTTTCATTGCTACCAGGCAGGAACAAAGGGAGGTAGGGACAGAGTGAAACTCATTGGTCAAGTATTCTTTCCAATCTTTTCGCCTTATACTTGGTCCTGGAGATTTGAAAGCAAACAAACAAAACAGGAAGTTGCTGCCTTGGTTCTCTGGTTCACTTGTCCTTGGGGCAATGATGACCTATTGTGTGCTATTGGGGAAGAGTTAAGGGAACAAGAACAAAAAAAAAAAAAAAGGGGGGGGGG
>NW_026057580.1:47790848-47797278 GCF_023721935.1 Panthera uncia
GGGGGGGGGGGCACCTGGGTGGCTCAGTTGGTTAAGCGGCCGACTTCAGCTCAGGTCATGATCTCACGGTGGGTGAGTTCGAGCCCTGCGTCGGGCTCTGTGCTGACAGCTCAGAGCCTGGAGCCCGTTTCAGATTCTGTGTCTCCCTCTCTCTCTGACCCTCCCCTGCTCATGCTCTGTCTCTCTCTGTCTCAAAAATAAATAAACGTTAAAAAAAATAAAAAAAATAAAAGGAAGGGGACCACATCCATCCATATTTTGAAACATCATCTAGTTGCAGAATATGATAATTTGGTTCAATGTCGGTGGTACTGCAATAATTATTGAAGAACTTATTAAAATAATACTTCCAGGTAGGGCACCTGGGTGGCTCAGTCAGTTAAGCATCTGACTTAGGCTCAGGTCATAATCTTTCAGTTTGTGACTTCGAGCCCTCCTTTGGGCTCTGTGCTGACAGCTCAGGGCCTGGAGCCTGCTTGTAATTCTGTGTCTCCCTCTCTTTCTGTCCCTCCGCAGCTCATGCTCTCTCTCTCACTCTTTCAAAAATAAATAAACATTTAAAAAAATTTTTTCACTAATACTTCTGGGAAGCAGGATTTTATAATAAATTTAAATACTACTTTTAAATGAACCAAAATTAAGTTTATCGAATTTTGTCATAAATTTAAATAATATTTTTAAATGAATCATAAAATTAAGTTTATCCTGGATTCCTTCAGGATTCCCCAAGTCTTAGCTCAGGCAACAACTTGACACTATCAACAACCTTTATTCCTATGAAAATCCATGTGCAATTTCTATCTATAAAGTGGGATTTTGATCTTTGATTGCTGTGAAAGCAGTGGATTGCTTTCAGCAAAGGTGACATTTTGCCCCTAATCAAGTAAGAGAATAGTTGTGTAAGGCGCTGTTATCTTGGTGTTAAAAAACGGAGACAGTGCATCTCTGACAAGGAATGTATTTGCAAGTCATTGATCTCGGGGGAGGAAGTTAATATTTTCTTTCTAAAATTTCTATCGCCATGAACTGTGAACTAATTGTAAATAATGCAAAAGCTTGTATGAGTGAAAATTATCTGTATACAAAGAGCTGTAGGAAATTAAATTTAGCTGCTGAAGATATATGTTATAAAGACTTTTTATTAAAAAGTGGTTAATATTACATTCTTCTCCCAGTAGTTTCTACATTCTTATTACTGCTAGTCAACTATGTTACAAGAGGAATTTATTACATTCATTGAATTCCTATTCATCTTTTTAAAAATGAATATTATAGTGTTTTCCATTTTATCATTTCACAGCTATTGTTTTCCACTAAGCAATGATTTTTACCATATGGCTGGAATCAACAGACATTTCACAAGTAATATACATGGGTATATCATCAATCAAAAACCCCAAGGACCTAACATAACACTTACTAAATTGAGTTTGAATGCATCCTTGCTATTGTGTGCTGTGAAGTCTTTTTTTAAAGGCTCTGATTTGTTTTACTGAGAAAATAATGCAATTCTCAATACAAATTGACAAAAATCAAAGGAAATATAATTCAGAAAAATAATTATTTACTTCACATAGCTGGAATGTGAAAATTTGGAAACATTTTCCTTCCAAACTTTCTCCGTCTCTGGTAACGCAGTACAGCAGGATATTTTGAGACTACTTGGATTTTCTGCAATTTTTGCATAGAAAACCTTCACTTAGAACAAGGGTTGGAGGTAGAGTGTTTGCTTTCTAAGAAGGCAAAACCAAACTCCTCTCTTTAGAAAAAGCTGTATGAACATGAATTGCTTGTGGTTATTTGATTATACCACCTGCCCCTGAGTCAAAACAAGGTCTAGGGTACCTGGATGATTCACTCTGTACAGCATACGACTCGATCTCAGGGTTGTGAGTGAAGCCTACTTAAAATAAAAATAAAAAAAACTTAAATTAGAATATGACACTAATTCATTTGAGAGTAGAAGGGTAAATACATAGCTGCAATTAAGGAGATTTAAAAATGTGGCTATGGGGACACCTGTGTGGCTCAGTCGGTTGAGCGTCCAACTTCAGCTCAGGTCATGGCCTCACAGTCTCTGAGTTCGAGTCCCACATGTTTAAATAAACATTAAAAAAATTTTTTAGGGGCACCTGAGAGGTTCAGTCATTTGAGCGTCCAACTCCAGCTCAGGTCACGATCTTGTGTTTATTAGTTTGAGCCCCACATCGAGCTCTGTGCTGACAGCTCAGAGCCTGCTTCAGATTCTGTGTCTCACTCTCTCTCTGTCCCTCTCCCACTCATGCTCTCTCTCTCTCTCTCTCTCAAAAATAAATAAACATTAAAAAAAATTTAATAAATAGACAATTTATGGGGCGTCTGGGTGGCTCAGTCGGTAAAGCGTCCAACTTCAGCTCAGGTCACAATCTCACAGTCCACGAGTTCGAGCACCGTGTCCAGCTCTGTGCTGACAGCTCAGAGTGTGGAGCATGCTTCAGATTCTGTGTCTCCCCCCTCTCTGCCCCTCCCATGCTCATGCTCTGTCTCTGTCAATAATAAATAAATGTTTAAAAAAAATTTTTAATAAAATAGATAATTTAAAAATTAAAAGAAAAGAAAAGAAAATGTGACTGTGGATGGGTCCATATATAAAAGAATCTAGGTGTCACTTAGAGGTCCTTGTAATGAAACCCAGACAATTCCAGGTATAGAAAATATGGAGATAACAGAAATCAGCTGTTGCTATGCCAGGACTTCAGACTTTTCATACATCAGTTTCCATGTTTACAGAGTGCCTGGGAATTCCTGATTCCTATATATAGTATAATGCTCCTTAATATGGGTACCTAGTCCTTTATCACAGCCCATCAATCCAATCTGCACTACTGCTTTGGGTTCTAGTAATCACCTGCAGGTTTCTCCCACCTGCCAGGAGGAATTTCATGGTTGAGTGTTTACCAGAGAGTAAGTCTCACCTATACTGATATGGCAGAGCATCACCAGTACTATAAGCACTCTTTCTCAATTTAAAGAAACTTGCTGCAAGGCCACCCAGCTGGCTCAGTCAGTGGAGCATGCAACCCTTGATCTTGGGGTTGTGAGTTCAAGCCCCATATTGGGTATAGGGCTTACTTACTTACTTACTTGGTTTAAAGAAACTTGCTACAATGATTTTTACACATTATCCTCATGAAATTGAACTTGGTATTATTTAGAATGGCAGTATGCATGTACATGCACACATACAGTTCTAAAGGAACTCACTAGGGAATGTTTTGATAGTAGAGAGAAGGAAAGGAAAGGAAGGAAGTAAACACTTGGTACAGAATTAAATTTAACAATTAGCAATAAATCGCTGCAAGATACTGGGAATTTTATAAAATAACCATAAACTCTCTGGGCTCACAAATCATTTTATAATCATTCTGACCTCTCTCCTGCCTTTTGGTATATAAATTAGAATCAGAGGTATTTTGTTGAAAAAGACCAACAAACCAAAGGGGAAAGGATCATTTGAAATTTGCAGTTTGAAGAAAAATCAAAGCCAGAAACTTCCTGACTTCTCTATGGCTAATCTTATTTTTGCAGAATATGATACAACTTGACTACACAGTAACCCATAAAATGTTAGAAGCATAATTAGAGCAACAATCATCACTTCAAGCTTTAGTTAGTATTCCTTTAGAATAGGGTGATTTTTCAGAAACTTAAATGCTTGCAGCTGAAAACAGCTTTTATGAATAAGAATAAGGTAGATTCTTACCAGATCAATACCTTGTTTTCAAGGAGCCAGGTTCTCATTCCATGTAACTATGGAAATCAGATTACACAGGAAGGCAATCTTCCCCAGAGGGAGCTGGTTACAGGTGAACTTTCTGATACAGCCAGTGAAATTGAAATTCTAAATCCAGCCATGTTAATTGAATTCAACACACTCTAACGGGCATACACATCATTTTAGTAAGTTTTATTCTGGTAAAGGGAAACAAAGCACAAGAAATATAACTGAAAGGCTTACTTATCCTCTAAGTATATGCTACTGAACAAATGTGGAAACATTCTCTGCATCAAAATCTCTTGTCTATTTAACACAGCATCTTGTAACTACTTCCAGCAGTAACACATTAGCAATTGATTTTTATAAATCGTTCTGAGCCAAATTACTAACACCTACCTTAAATATGTCTATTTTAACGTCTACCAAGATGTTGTTCCTAATGATACTAAAATTGACCAGTTTAAATACTATCTTCCTTTTACGACACTAGCACTTGTATTCGTTTCCTATGACTGCTAAAATAAAGTAATCACAGACTTGGTGGCTTAAAACAATGCAAACTTGTTTACCCTATAGCTTTGGAGTTTGGAAGTCCTAAATGGGTCTTACTGTGCTGAAATCAAGGTTTGGACAGGTCTGCATTCCTTCTGGAGGCTCTAGAAGAGAATCCATTTTCTGGTCTTTTTCAGTTTCTAGAGGCTGCAACATTCCTTGGCTGGTGGCCCCCTCACATCTTCAAAGCCAGCAATGCTTTGTCAAGCTTTTCTCACATCCTCCTCTTCTGACTCATTCTTGTACATTTAAGGGACACTTGTGATGACATTAGGTCCCCTCTGAATAATCACCTATGTTAAAGTCAGATTAGCAACTGTAATCCCATCTGCAACTCTAAATCTCCCCGGTCTCGTAACCTAACATATTCACAGGTCCTGGGGATTAGGGCATGGACATCTATAGGTGAGAGGGCATTATTCTGACCACCACCATACTCCAGGGCTTATTGTAATTTATCACATCCTCAAAGACTCATTTTTGGACTAAAATACATTTCAACTTTAAAAGAACTTTGTAGGCATGTCAGAGTGGCTCAGTTGGCTAAGCGCCTAATTTCAGCTCAGGTCATGATCTCATGGTTCGTGAGTACAAGGCTCCATGCTAAGTGTGGAGCCTGCTTGAGATTCTCTGTCTCCCTCTCCCTCTGTACCCACTCCCCCCCCCCCCCCCCGTGTGCGCGCGCCCTCTCTCTCCAAAAAAAAAAAAAAAAACAAAAAAAAAAAGATCTCTGTAGGTCATACCCTGTTACAGGTTGGATTGTGTCCCCCAGAAAGTTATGTCAAAGTCCTCACTTCTGTTATCTGTGAATGTGACCTCATTTAGAAATAGGGTCTTTGCAGATGTAATTAAGATGAAGTCATTAAGGTGGGTCCTACTCCAATACGATTGGTGTCCTTAAAAGAAGAGAGAAATTCCTTGTGACACGTAGATACATAGACAAACCACCACAGAGACACATGGGGAGAATGGCATGTGATGGCAGAGGTAGAGACTGGAACTGCAAACAAAGCAATATCAAGGACTTACAGCCACCACCTCCAGAACCTAGGAAGAGGCAAAGAAGGATGCTCCCCCACAGCTTCAGAGTGAGCATGGTGCTGCCAACATCTTAATTTTAGAACTCTAGCCTCCAGAACGATGAGACCATAAATTTCTGTTGTTTCAGGCCATGTAGCTTGTGTTACAGCAGTCCTAAGAAACTAATGCTTACTCTCGGTTCTTATCACCCTCATTGACTCTGTACAGATTCTTTCTGGTCTATCAGCGTCATTCTTCTAATGGGCTCCAAAGTACACAAAGCTTTACGCAAAATGGAGTTTTACCAAAGATGAGTTGAGATGACTTCTTGCATTTCTTCAAAAGTCCCTTGTCTAGACTTGTTCAAGTATTTCCTCCATTTTGTGGCAAAAATTTCCATTGCGTTGTGAGGTCTTCTAACTTCCAATCAAGCCTGTATCATTCACTGCAGATTAAGTTTGTTATAAATTTAACTTCACTTTTGGGGCATCCACCTGAGTGACTCGGTCAGTTAAGCATCTTACTCTTGGTATTGGCTCAGGTCATGATCTCACAGTTTCGTGGGTTCATACCCCACATCAGGCTCTCCGCTGGCAGCTCAGAGCCTGCTTGACATTCTCTGTCTCTGTCTCTCTCTGCCCCTCCCCTCATGCTGTCTCTGTCTCTTTCAAAATAAATAAATAAACTAAAAAAAAAAAAAGTGGCTTTATGAGATCAGAAGTGGAAGGGAGGAGCTTGAGCTTCAATTCATGAAGGTCTTTGCCACAAGTTTCTGGGCATCCTACATGACACACTCGAGGCACACGTATTAATCCACAGTCATCTTTAACAGAACCAGGTGATTTACTGTGCTTTGAAGGGAAAGCATTTGGAGTAACTGTGAGAATTCTTAGCGCAAAAAAAAAAAAAAATTATACAAGGAAGTGATGGTAATCAGTTATCCTTTTAAAAAGTCTTTTGCTTCCCATATAAATAGTTCAAGTGTAGGGGCATCTGGCTCAGTTGGCTATGCGTCTGACTTTGAGTCAGGTCATGATCTCGCAGTCCGTGGGTTTGTAATGCCCGAGGTCGCGAACCCCCCCACAAGAGACCACCAGAGTC
>NW_026057580.1:47797288-47863913 GCF_023721935.1 Panthera uncia
GTTTTTATAGACAGGGACAAATAGCACAGGGGAGGTTTCAAATTATGAGGGGCCTGATTAGTTGGTTTTAAAGTAAGGACATTTGTTGTTCTCTGATTGGGCGTCCTTTGTCTGTCCTTTGGTGGGAAGGCTTTGTCCGTTACTTGTGGTGGGAGGAAAAAGGGGGAAGGGGGAAGGGGGTAGGGGAGGAATGTGTTAAGCAAGCAGGATTACAGAAGCGAGAAATGCCGGTTAGTTTATGTACAATCACTTATTCTATTACATATCAGACTACATTTAGGAAGTTTCACAACTTATTCTATTACCTAGCGGGTTACATTCAGAAAAGGTTTCACAATGCTCGTAGCAAACAGCAAGCAAAACAGACTTCTCAGCAATTGTATTTCTTATCAAAGATCCATAATAAGCAGATTATTAGCTTTAAACTAAGGCAGGGCTGTCATTTGGATTTAAAGCTGTTCTTTTCAGGTTCAAGCCCCATGTAGGGCTCTGTACTGACAGCTCAGAGCCTGGAGCCTGCTTTGGATTCTGTGGCACCCTCTCTCTCTGCCACTCTCCTGCTCACACTCTGTCTCTCTGTGTCTCAAAATTAAATAAATATTTTTTTAAAAAGACTTCAAGTGTATGAAAGATGCAAAATACTCCAAAAGACTGAGTTCGTTATAAAACTAGTTTTTATAGTTATACCCTTATAACCTCAAATAAAAAGTACAGAGTAGTTTCTAATACTTCTGTGAGGAACAATACATATTGATCATTTGGAAGTTAAAAAACCATGCTTTGACTTTAATATTGGAAGTTCCTTTCAACCACATTTAGTTCATTTTTAGGTCCTGGTTCTATGCATTTGACAGGAAACTCAAGCAAAAAGAAGACAAATTTCTCATGGTTCCTCCTTTCAGCTTGACTCCCCTGCTGTGTTGTGCCAGTCAGTGCTCTGCAAGAAATGATTCTTGCTTTCTAAGTGATGAACCAAAGCTGCAGACAGTTGAGTGCTTATACCTGATCTGCTACTTTCTACACTTAAAATAGGGCAGAGCACCAGAGAAGGAAATGCTGCAGCGGAATGGAGGTGACAGCAAGACTCAAAGCATCCTGAAGCAAAGGGTAAAGGAAGTAGCTTCCTTCTTTCACATTATATTGTATGCATAAAATCAGTAACTCTTCCTAGAAATCAAGCCATTTATCTTTGTCACATATTCAAAAGAGGAATAATACACCAGAGGCTATTCAATTGGCAGAAATATTAAATAAGAAAGAAACATTAGCTCCATATCAATATTCCTCTATTGACTTAAGGGTAAATTATTCCTAGGGCGCCTGGGTGGCTCAGTCAGTTAAGCATCCACTTCGGCTCAGGTCATGATCTCATGGTTCGTGGGTTCGTGGGTTCGTGCTGACAGCTCAAAGCCTGGAGCCTGCTTCACCTGCTTCAGATTCTGTGTCTCCCTCTCTCTCTGCTCCTCCCCCATTCGCACTCTGTGTCTCTCTGTCAAAAATAAATAAATGTTAACAAAAATTTTAAAAATGTGTAAGTTACTCCCTTAAGGGTATATTTGAACATGTAACTTAGTAAACAATTCCAAGCACACTATATTTATGAAATTTTATATTAATGTTATACAGAGTTAGCAATTGCTTAAAATAGTCTCTGATTTTAATTGATTATATCCTTCAGAAATTAATAGGAGCAATGATCAAGTCAAGAGATACTCAATTCGACCCAAAATTTAGAAATGCTCATCAAAATAGGATACTATTTTTAAACTGTGAAGTTGTTTTAAGAGTTTTACAAAACACAGTTCTACTAAGGATTTAGAGAAAACGGGCTCTCTTCTACTCTGTTGATGGGACTATAAGATGGTCCAACATTTTGGGAGGGCAATTTGGCAATATCTGACTAGACTGAAAGCACACATTGCTTTTGATCCAATAATTCCTTGTTGGGGAATTTATCCCATAGATATTTACTTGCTCAAAAAAGTAGATACATGCACAAGGAAGGTCACCGCAGCATTTTTATAGTAATATAAAAAAGGAAATAACTTAATTGCTCATCAATGACATAAGTAATTAAATTATCTTCATTTATACCATGGAATACCTCACAAATACCACAGCAAAGAATGTTGATATGAAAAGATTTCTAAATAAATTATTATTTTTTTAATATTTATTTTTGAGAGAGGGTGCACGCACACAAATGCTTACATACGCTGAAGAAAATTCTTAATTATTCGAAATATAAATAAATTCTAAAATTACTTATAAGAATAAATAAACTGTTACTAAGTGCAGTGATAGACTAGAGGTCATGAATGAGGAAGATTTTTTTTAAATTCTATGTCTGTCTTTACTACTTGAAAAATATATGCAAACATGAATTATGTTTGTAATTTTAAAATAAACAGCACCTAATCGATAATTATAGAATTGTTGGAACCATGGATATTTGGAATTCATAAATCAAATTTTATTTTATTTTATTATTAAGAATTTTTTTAATGTTTACTTATTTTTGAAAGAGAGAGAGAGAGCACAAGCAGGGGAGGGATGGGGTGGAGGGGAGGGGGGGACAAAGGATGTGAAACAGGCTCTGTGCTGATAGCAGACAGCCCGATGTGGGGCTTGAACTCAAGAACTGTGAAATCTGACCTGAGCCTAAGCTGAATGCTTAACCAACTGAGCAACCCAGGCACCCCCCCCAGAAATCAAATTTCAAATTAAGTCTTTCTTCCCTTTCTACTTTCTCTTACATGTATTTAAAAATGCACTTTAGGGGCGCCTGGGTGGCTCAGTCAGTTGAGTGTCTAACTCTTGATTTCAGCCCAGGTCATGATCCCAGAGTCATGGGATCAAGCCCCATGTCAGGCTCCACACTGAGTATGGAGCCTGCTTAAGATTCTTTCTCTCTCTCTCTCTCTCAAAGAATAAAATAAAATAAATAAATAAAATAATAAGTATGCATTTTATCTGAGATGCCTGGCTGGCTCAGTTAGTAGAGCATGCAACTCTTGATCTTGGGTTGTAAGTTCAAGTCCCACATTGGGTATAGAGATTACTTTAAAAAATTAAATAAATAAACTAATAAAAATGCATTTTATCATAACAGATAAAATAGGGAAAGTTTTGAACTCTCTTTATTCTATCCCTGCACACCCCTGCTTTTTTTTTTTTTTTTTTTAAGATTTTTTTGAGTAATCTCTACACTAAACACGGGACTTGAACTTCCAACTCTGAGATCAAGAGTTACAGTCTCCACCAACTGAGCCATCCAGACACCCCTGTACACACCTGCTTATAGAGCTGTTAAGAAGTAACAAAGTTCTGGGGCACCTGGGTGACTCAGTTGGTTAAGTACCCAAATCTTGATTTTGGCTCAGGTCATGATCCCAGGGTTGTGGAACTGAGCCCTGTGTCAGGCTTCAGGTTCATCATGGAGTTGGCTTGAGAGCAGAGTCTCTCTCTCCCTCTGCTCCTCTCCCTAGCTTGCACTGTCCCTCTTCAAAAAAAAAAAAAAAAGTAATAAAGTTCTTCTCAACAACTAACCTCACTAGAGAATGCTTAAGAAACGTGTTGAAAAATGCACATTTGTTGAAAGCACAACAATTATGTGCCAAATTGAACTAAGGGCTTAGGATTCAAATGATTCACAAAACAAAGGCTTTGAGTAATTAGAATGATCAGAATAAATTATGAAGGTTGGCTATAAGTTTTTAAAAAGTGCTTTGCGCCCATTTGTGGGGGAAGGTATAAGGAGGATGTTTAGGCATTTTTTACAAAATTGGTAGAGGTGCCTGGCTGGCTCAATTGGTGGAGCATGCAACTCTTGATCTTGGGGTCTTGAGTTTGAGACCCATGTTGGGTGTAGAGTTTACTTAAGAAAGAATTGGTGGGGCACCTGGGTGGCTTGGTCCATTAAGTGTCTGACTCTTGATTTTGGCTCAGGTAATGACCTCATGGTTCATGAGATTGAGCCCCACAGCAGGCTCTGCACTGACAGCGTGGAGCCTGATTGGTATTCTATCTCTCCCTCTCTCTCTGCCTCTCTCACACATTGTCTCTCTCAAAATAAATAAACATTTTAAAAAAATTGGTGCACAGGCCATGAGTTGGAGGAAAGGAAGAAAAGGTAGAAGTAGATAAACATAGGTCTAGAACAGTATGATCTGGAGGCCCTTGAAATTATAGCTAGAAATGTAGGTTTCTGGGGCCCAACCCCAGTCTATTGAATCAGACTGTCTAGAAGTGTAGTCTGGGAAACTGCATAAAAATTACATTGTCCAAATGATCTTTACCACACTGAAGTTTGAAAGCTTTTCTCTAAGAGAATTCAGATCCTGAAGAATAGGTCCTACCTGGACCCAGAAATAATCTCCTTGCATTTATTTTCCCTTTAGATTTCTAGGAAGATAGTGAGGGCTCCTATTAAGCAGTGCACTGAATATTAGCTGGTAAACTCACAGTGAAGAAATTGCAAAAAGAACCAGTCATGTTAAGAAAACAATTGGATTGGAAATTTAGAATCTCTCAAGAAGGCAATAAAAAAAAAATATTGTGACAAAATGTAAGAGCAAAGACAAAATTAAATGAGACCTACAGCACAGATTAAGTTTGTGAAAGAGAAGGCTAGAGCCCACGTATTTGCAGTTCATCCATTAAGTTGTAACAGCTCAGTAGATACCTTGTGTTCTTTTGATTCTACTTGAGTTATAACTTTGACTATAGACAATTTTATTGTTAAAGTATAGATCCCCCAAATATTTGAAAGACAGTTGTAAATAAGCTCCTACGTTTGGAGAGCATCTGTTCTCCCTGCAGAGTCTAGGACATTTTAGATAATGAGGGTAAGTATAAATCCATATCCCATATGGCTATAAAATATAAACTGAATTGAGTTTAATTCAACGGGCATTTATCGACAACTTATTGTGCCAAAGGGTACTAGAGAACAGGGGCTGAATGTAAAACACAATCCCTACCCTCAAAGGGCTTACAGCCTCTTGACCAAGCTTCATCTATATATTAACTGTAATAAAAAGCAAAATGACAGATTCCAAACCAAATACAGTAAGGTAGCAAATCAAAGCTATAGGAGTTTTGAAGAGTTGCTACTTCTGTATGGGAAGGGCAGGTAAGGGAAAGCAGAACAAATGAGTGAAATCTGCTCTCATGACAGATGTTATGCCTAGACTTCAGCAGACCAAAGAAGACCAAGCAGACCAAGCAGACCAAGGAAGGCTTCACAGAGGAGGTCTGGTTAGAGAGGAACTCAAGAGGATAGGGATGTGGGGAGAGAAATAGTAAGAGAACAATTTTGTAAAGGTTATGACAGAGGGTAAGTGTTTAGTGGGACCAAACCTGCCCATTATATGAATAGAATACTAAATACTCAAATTGATATTCATTGAATGATTGTTGTTGTTATATTGAATAATGTCTGTAAGAATCACAGAAATCAGCAAAACTACTTTTTTTCTTTTTTCTTTAAAGTTTATTTATTTATTTTGAGAGAGAGTGAGAGAGAGAGAGAGCAAGGGAGGGGCAGAGAGAAAGGGAGAAAGAGAGAGTGCCAAGCAGGCTCTGTGCTCACAGCACAATCGAAGTGCTCAATCTCACGAGCTATGAGATTATGACCTAAGCAGAGATCAAGAGTTACATGCTGAACCAACTGAGCCACCCAGGTATCCCTAAAATCAGCAAGACTTTTTAAAGCAAACCTTAAAGTTGATGTCCTAAAATGGGAAGAGGGACCTGAGCATTTCCAAGTTCATCACACTTCGACAGTCCTATTTTTAAAAGTCCAGATACTTATGGGTGAAATTGCTGAAGAGCATTACGAGGCACAAAGTTGTAATGGTAAAATAAATAAGTCATAGAAATGAACAGTGTAGCACAGGGAATATAGTCTATAATATTGTGATAACATTGTATGGTGACACAAGGTGACCACACTTACTGGAATGAGCACTGAGTAATGTATACAATTGTTTAATCAACATGTTGTACCCATGAAAGTAATGTAACACTGTATCTTAATTATACTTCAATAAAAGAAAGCATTAAAAAAAATCCAGATGCCTGAAAGGGAACAGAATTTGCCACCCCAAAATGTGTCTCCTTAGCATGAAGATTATTTTAAACTGGTTATTCTTACAAACAGGTTAAGAAACAGCAGACATAGGTAAAGCTCTGAAAATTGAGTACAAGTTACTCTTTTGTAAGAGACATTGATATTTACAAAGGAAATCTCTGTAAGGGTGTCTCCCACTCTGTGCCAGGAAGAGGGGAATGACTCAATCATTGGAGAAGACTAGGACTTAAATCTGTATAACAACCACACCTGCTTTGCTGTGCTTTCCTGGTAACCTCCCATAACAGACTCCCCATGTCCAACATCTTTTGTCTTTAGCTGAAGATGACACTTAAGGTGATGGCTTTGGCCATTTCGGAGAGTTACACAGTTTTCCAGGGTCTCTCCCTTGTATACAGGAAGTATATAGCGGGGAGCAAGAAGCCTTGCCTGTGGAGGCCACTTCTAGGCAACAGGCTCAAGCAATGAAAACCTGAGTAATGTAAAAGGACCCACAGCGATCAGTGGGCTGCATGCAAACAGGCTCATTAGACAAACCACCTTGAACTAGCCATAGGCTCTAGCTGACCAATGGGCTGCTGACAACCAGGCACAGGTACCAAAAAAGGAAAATTCTATACAGTTCTGTACCTCCTCACCTTCCCCCCTTAACTACAGCACCTCACCACTGCCTCCTGGTAGACAGTCTCTCCTTTACTGTCCCTCCCTTGCAGTGTATTCAATAAACCTCTTTCTTGCATGTTTTGCTTTGTGTGAATTCTTTCACCTCCTGTGCTGCCAGTCTCCACCCAATCAGATCACCCCACATTGTCCCCTCAGATTTGAATCTGGACTCAGATTCAAATGGACATAAGACAGATTAACAGGAAAAAATCAAATTTAGTAGGTGTATGCATAGGGAATTCACATAGACATGGAAATTCCAAAGACAGGTAAAATGGGCATACACGTCATTCTGAACTAAGGAAAAGAGGGTAGGGGTCTGGGACTTCCAAGGAAGGAATGCACTCCACAGGGTGATAGGAACAGCAAGCAGATGCCTGGTAATTAGATGTTTGCCGTGCCATACAGATGGGTCACTCAGATGGAGTTTATATCTGCTAACAATTCTTATTCGGAAAGACCCCCAATTTAGATTCTTCTTTGTGGTTAAGGGAGGGATAAAAGTTTCTCTTGAGCCCACCGGGTCTCAAGTGCCTTCAGCTCAACATAATCCACATGTCAAAGTGGCACATTTGGGGAGGGGACTGTCCTGAACCCCTTCATATACGTGTAATTAAACTTTATTTTTTGGGCACCTGGGTGGCTCAGTCAGTTGAGCATCAGACTTCAGCTCAGGTCATGGTCTCAAAGCTCGTGAGTTCGAGCCCCATTTTTGGGCTCTGTGCTGACAGCTCAGCGCCTGTATCCTGCTTCAGAGACTGTATTTCCCTCTCTGTCTGTCCCTCCCCCACTCACTCTCTGTCTCTCAAAAGTGAATAAACATTAAAAATATATATATATATTTTTAAAAACTTTATTTTTCTCCTGTTAATCTGTTGTGTATCAATTTAATGATTAGGCCAGCCAAGGAACCTAGAGAGTAAGAAGGGAAAACTTTTCCAACCCCACAGTTTTGGCAATACAGGTGGGACTATCACTCTGGCAGGAGACTGCTTGTTCTGGGGCCGCTGCAGCTGAGAGATTCTGGGACTTCTGACAAAAAGCTGGTAGAAGGTAAGAATTTTTACCATGTCAGTCTCCTGATTTCTGCCTCCAGGGTCTGGTGGAAGCAAAAGTGATGAGTCTTTTTTTTTTTTTTTTCCCTGCTTTTCTAAATTTAGATTAGCGGGAGAAAATATTTGCGGGACTAATTCCTTAGGTATAGTGACTCTGGTAAAGATTTGTTTTGAGTACTCTTAGTTTTTATTGATCCTTTTCCTCCCAGAGATAGTCAATGTTTTTCTTCGTTCCTGTCTGTTGCATTGTTTGTCATAGAGAAGAAAAGCATAAGGTGGAACACAAGCAGAGAGGCATTCCTCTAAACCTGCTGTTTGATCTGGCCTCAGACTGGGAGTTCATGGTTCTCTACCAGACCAGACAAATTTAGATAAACTTGGCCGTAGTAGTTAATGTGCGCATGAGGTATAAAGGTTGTTGTTAAGGGACATCTTGGAAGCCAAAGCCACTATATCAGTGGACACAAATAGAACACTGAAGAGCTGTTCAAGTACTTGGCACCTAACCCAAAGACTCCCCTGTTAGGATAAGTTGGTCACAGAACAGGTTAGATTGACATTAGGTTACCCACCAACCCCAAGACAATTTCTGTGCAATGAGGGACCACACAGTCCCTCTAAGGTATTAGTTTGACTCCAAGAGATGCAAGGCTCAAAGTTGTTAATGTGCATATAAGAAAAACTGGATGAGGCTTTCCTTTGGTCTTCTTCTATGTCTTGGGCGCTTGGCTTCGTGACCAGAGAGAATATTCTCACTGCCAACCGTAAGATGCATTGGCAGACAGCAGAATAGGCTGTGGATCCAAAAAGAGAGGGAGTCATGGGAACCTCTGGTTTATGGCCAGATGGTCAGAAGTATAGATAACAACCTGGACTTACAATTGGCATCAACATTCTCTTTTGTCCAACACTCAGTTCTCAAGGCAGTTGGTTTTAGGGGTCCTGGTCCATAAGGGACCTTGGTTGTCTCAACCTATGTTGTCTTGTTAGTGCTGGAAAAGCTTCACTCCAGTAGCTCCTTACCAGTGTCACAGATTAGTGGGTCTGTGACTGGAGGCATCTCAAATTCTCCTGGGAAACCGGATACACTTCACTACACAATTCTTACTACTTGTGCCAACGAAGTCTGCTTTCTGAGGCTATCTCTGGGAGTGAACTTTCTGAATCTTGTGAGGGCTGTATCTTTTGCACTTTCCTTTGGGGATGCCTCTTGTGTCCATGGTTAAGCCATAAAAAGGTTTGTCGTTTTGAGTCACTATTGAGATTAAAATAAGTTCCTACTCATTAATGGTCAGATGATGAATCCTTTTAACTGGACAAATTTCTACATGTAATTTTTTTTTCCTAAAGAGTTCTCATCCTTAACAATTGTCTTATTGCTACCTATGGAAAGACCAAATTGAAAAGCAGATACAAAGGATGATGGCTAGCCTCAGAGACTCCCTTAATAGGATGGAAGAACAGAAATTGAACAAAGCATAAAAATTAGAGCCCACATCAAATGTAAATTCTCCTTCTCCACTCTTAAACACCCCTTTATCCCCACCTCCCTGTCCCTGACCTTCCAGAAGATATTTGTATCTCTGTGACCCTAGTCTAGCCCCCCTCTCAAAATCTAGCCCCAGTGCCCCAGCAAATTCCCTCAGATACCAAAACTCCTCCACCATCCCCAGAAAATCCCTTAAATACCCAGCTGCCTATTTTGACTCACGTTTCTTTAAGAGATTTATGGAGAGCACTCTAGCCTGATTTCCAGCCCCAGTGATAAAGGAGTGTGGGGGCAAGCTGAGGGCAAAATACAGGCTGGCAGACCCCCCCTCCCCCAGGTGAAATATGTGTGATATTCCTCAGACACTCCTGGCTACCCAAGAACAAAGGAAAGGGGTTTAAGTATTTGCCATGGTAGTGTGAGAAACTAAGGCAAATGAAAAATTAAGTTCCCTTACTGCCTATAGCCTACTGTCAAGTCCTTGCAACTGGCAGAGTGACCTCCCTCTAGGAGCTCAGCGGACTGAAGGATGACACTTTGCTAGGGGCAAAAGAAAATCTTGGCTTAACATTATCCTGGCACCCCCCCCCCCCAGGAACCTGTAAGTCTACTTTAACATATAAAAATTCTTTTGGAAACTTAGTTTATCTCAACTGCCCCAAGATATATGCTGGCAATCATACTCCAAGCTTATGGCCTCCTGATATACATCTGAAGGGTCTCATGACTGAGGTTTTATTAAATGGTAGTAAATGGCATTTCCCTAGCAACAGTTAGCCCCTCAAGGTCCTGGAGACCTTGCTTCCAAAATACCTTAGAGACTTACTCTATTCCTGACCCCCCCACCCCCGAACCTGAGGGTATATAATCAGTTACCCTCACGACCACAGTGCAACTCTTCCTGCCCATGGGGTCCTGTCCCCATGCTTTAATAAAAATCACATTTTGCCACAAAGAAGTCTTCAAGAATTCTTTCTTGGTTGTGGGCTCTGGACCCCACCATTACCCCAAAAACTTCATCACTAGGGTATATATGTTACTCATGTAAACATTAAAAGTCAGGAAGTGAATTTAGCAGAAGCACCTGAGACTGGTGGTAGAAACTTTGCTGTTTCTTACAATCCCTCCTACTTTCTAGGGCTCTGTAGTCACACTGTGCCAACTTCAAGCCTTCCTATACAATGTTTTTTGTGGATGTATCCTGGACCTCCACCGCAAAAAATTCATGTCCCCTGGACAGTAACAGATCTTTTAAATTATAAAGCCCTTTACCTCCACTTTCAGAAGACTCTACAAAATTTAGAGAGGAGTTGGAAAGATTACTGGTCGTTCATAAGCCCACTCACAGGGACCTAGATTGGCTCCTAAGAGGTGTTCTTCCCTCTCAAGATTATACTATAGTTATCAGACAAGCCAGATGGCCCTTTGGGGGGAACTACCCCCACCCAAAAGAAACAGATGACCAGAATCTCTTCCAGACCCTCCTACAAATGACCAGGAAATAGTTCAGCTGGAGGCTGATAGGAGCTTGAGAGGAGTAATATTAGAGGCTTTCCCCTAAAGTGAATTGGTCAAAGGTCGAATTATGCATTCAGAAAAGAAGAGCATCCAAAGGCCTTTGTTAAATGCTTTATGCAGACTTTTAATTTATTTTTTTATGTTTATTTATTTTTGAGAGAGAGAGAGAGAGAGAACACACAAGGAGGGTAGGGACAGAGAGAGAAAGAGAGAATCTCAAGCAGGCTCCACACTGTCAGCACAGAGCCCGATGTAGGGGCTGAACTCACAAACCATGAGATCATGACCTGAGCCTAAAACAAGAGTCAGACACTTAACAACTGAGCCACCGAGGTGTCCCTATGCAAACTTTTTAGACATAATACATTAAACCCTAAAGTTCTAGAACATAGAAATTTTTAAATTCCCATTCTATTTATAATGGAAGTCTTCCGGATATAAAGAAACAAATTGAAAATAATTTAATTGGATGGGTAGGTCAGATCCTTGATATTCAGGCTGTAATCCAGTTCTTTAAAGGAATTGGAAACAATGGTCTTTGTGTTGCAAATCTCTACAAAGCCAGAAATGTGGTTCTAAAAGCAATTCAAAGCTTACCATCCTCACCAATCCCCAAACCCCTATTCATCTTAAAATGCTTGTAGGTATTTTAAAAGATCAGGAAATTGAAAACACAAATGTCTTGCACTTAAGGAAAGGAAACATTTTAAATAGTATTAATGTAGGGGTGTCTGGCTGGCTCAGTTGGTAGAGCATGTGACTTTTGATCTCAGGGTCATTAGTTCAAGCCCCACGTTGAGCATAGAGCCTACTTAAACAAAACAAAACAAATAGTAATTAACATAACCCTCTGATAATAGGCAAATACACCCTCAAAACTCCCATTGTATAGGCAGGCCAGGTTCAAGGACCTGAAGGACCAGCCACAAGGGTCCTTGGTTAGATGAAGGATAGAAATCAAACTCCAGCCAGCAAAAAGTGAGGCCAGAGTTTACTGATGATGTATGAAGAGAGAGCAAAGACAGATGGAGAGTCTGGAAGACTCAGAAAGGAAAAGGAGAACGCGTCTTGTTTTTGCTTGGGGTCTGGAGTTTGTAGTGAGGACAGTCGTCCTGTGTACATGTCCTCTCAGGCATCCAGGAACGGGTGTGGAGCAAGGACGAGTGTTCAGGTGTCCTCCATAAGTCACTTATGCCCTAAAACCAAGGGTTTTGGTGTCAAAGTGTCTAGAATTAGTGATCTTGGGAAACGTACATGACAACCTTGCCTGGTCACTCCTTAGGTGTTACCCATCGTGCTAGAAGTCTCCAAAAAAATCCTTAACTCTGTGACCTTTATAAGGAGGACATACATTATAGTGGGGGTGCAAGAATGATTCTAGCAAGAATAGAAGCAGGAAAAGGAGCAAAGAAAAAAATATATATATATTTTTTCATGGAGTCCCTTCAGTTTCTCTCTCTCACCATCGTCGAGAAAACTTGGATAATTTCTCTGTGACTTTGTATTGTAGATTTTCTACTTCCATCTTCTCTGTGACCCAAGAGCCATTATTTGAAATGCAAACTTAAGGAGAGGTTTCTTATCATAAGAAAAAGAGAGAAGGGTAGGTATTTAGAAAGTGGACTAATAAAAAAAATCTTAAATGTATTCTTCACAAATATATTAGAAAAAGCTAAGCAGGTAACCTTAATTTATTCCATCTGCCAGAAACAATTTGGATCCAATTTCTTTTTTATAAACCAATGAGTTTTGCATTATTATACCCATCTCATAGTTAAAATTTTTTTTTAATCTTTAAGATCTCTTTGTGTCTGTTTATGTGTGCATATATATATATATATATATATATATACATGTTATAGATGTGTGATATTTTTCTTACTAAAATTAATTTGTAGGAGAGGTCTAATTTAATTGGCTTAAAAACAAATTCTTCTAAACATAATTGTTGGGAACAAATTATTTAGATAGATGTAAGTGGGATAAGAGTTATAAACTTTTTAGCAATAATTATACTTTAAGGTATGTATACTTAAAAACAGTTTTCTAAATTTCTTGGTAACCTGAAACTTTGCTAAGTTAAAATAAACGATGAAATATTTATTGAATACCTAGATCATTTATAAATAAGAGAAAATAGTGATTGTAGAAAGATATTATGCCTCAGTTGAAACTATAAAACTTGCGTAGATACCAGATTTTAGTCCTGTTACCTCCAGTCATGTTAATTGTCTTTGAGGTTTTGGTATTTCTTGTAAACTGGATGGATCCTAAATTCTTTTAGTTTCCTCATCTAGCTATAATCTCAAAACTAATGTTTCCAGTTTTCTCCCATCCTTGGATTTGGAATCACTGAGAACCAAAACTGTCCTTTGTCCTGAAGTCCTGCAAACTGAAGCTAGACACTGGATATAAATTTCAGAGAAATCGCTACCATAGCTCATATTTAGACAAGCTTCTTTGTGTTTGTTGCTATATGGTCCTTTCAGAAAGTTGACTGGTAGAGTGATGACTTAATCAGGAGCATTCAAAGTGCAACCCAGGAAAATCTCTCAGATGGTCACTGCCTCCCCTCACTCCATCTGAAGATGCTTCAACCCTGACATCTAGAAATCTTTCCTGGTTTACTGGCTAAGAAACTGATTTATAATTTGCTCCAATTATTAACCTTTGTTCCCCCCCCCCCCCAAAGATATGGGCTCTTGTTAATTACCTGATTGCTTGCACAATATAGGCCTAACTTTAGGAGCCCACCTAGACTGCCTCCTGAAATGAGACGAGCATTTAGCTGAACTGACCAATTTTCAGGACTAAGAGACAACTTCAGTGAGATGGAGCAACTCATGCTAGTTGACTATGAAACTTATTTAAAGTTTCAAAGGTGAGACTGAAGGGCAGCAGTATTTGCTACCCCAAAATGTATCTCTGAGCATGTGGATTATCTTAAACTGTTTTTTAAAAAATCTTTGTAATGTTTATTTTTGAGAAAGAGAGAGATTGCTAGCTGGGGGGAGGGGGGGGGGGGGGGGGGTGGGGAGGGAGGCAGACAGAGACACAGAATCCAAAGCAGGCTCCAGGCTCTGAGCTGTCAGCACAGAGACCCATGTGGGGCTCAAACTCACGAACTGCAAGATCATGACCTGATGCCAAAGTCGGATGCTTAACCGACTGAGCCACCCAGGCGCCCCTTAAGCTGGCTATTTTTAAGAAACAGCAGACACAGGTAAAGCTCTGAGAACTAAGTGGAAGTTACTCTTTTATAAAAAATATTTATATTTATAAGGTAAATCTCCATTTGTAAAAGTATTTCTCTCCTTCACCGTGTCTGGAAAGGGATGATTCAACCTCTAGAAACTCTTATCAATAGAAAAGACTAGGCCTTAGATTTGCATAACAACCATACCCCGGCTTGCAGTTTTCCTGGGTCAGTCTCTTGTTTACAAGAGGTGTTACTAAACTTTGTTTTCTCCTGTTAATCTGTCTTTTAGCAATTTAATCACTAGCACCTAGAAGGGAAGAAGGGAAAACTTTTCTGCCCCTTCATGCCACAAAAGTAATACTTTCCGATCCATCTCCAATGAGGTAAATGAGATACAGTGATTAAAACTCAGAAATATAAGAAAAGAGACGCACTTTGTAGATTTCTCTCTTTGCTTCTTTGCAGAGATACTGGGAACTAACTCAAGGATTCTCTATAGAAACAGTGTATCAAACACTTCCATACTTCCAAGGTTTTATTTTGCTTTATTTAGTGGTTATTTTTACCTTGCTTGATTTCTAAATTTGAATAATTGAGGCTGTATTAAAAGCATTTTCTTAAAGAATTGTTGCCCTTTCTCATTCACATCTGGCTTTTTCTCCTGTGGAAAGAAAAAATTATCCAAATAGGCAATAAGAATACCCCTCCTCATTTAATTACCTGTCCATCTTCTATCTGGGACAACCCAAGGAATAAAATTAATCCACCTAAATGTGGGTCCTATGTGCCGGTGCGCTTGAATCATTTGAGTATTTGGAACAGCACCTGCCCCATGTTTTCAACATGTTATTTGACTCCCTTCACTGTTGTTCTCAAGAAAAATGTCTTCCCTGTCAAAGTGTGATATGCTTTTAACTGATGCCAATAGAGCTTTAAACCAATGGTCCTTCTTTGTGTCTGTGGGCACCAACGGTGGTTCCCAGACTCTAGAGATACTTTCTATTGGACTGAACCCTCGACAGACTCCAGCCCTCACCTCTGAGTTCCAGCAGGCGGCCTGTGTGGGGCCGGCGGCCCAGCTCTTTGGAAGGGAGCGGGTTGAGCCTACCGGAGACCAAGCAACAGTGCCCGCATCGCGGCCTCCGCAGGACAGACTGGAGCATCCCCGCTCGGTCGGTTTCCGGAGGCCCGGCGCCCCGCCGTGCCCAGGTTAGGCTCCAGCGTTTCTCTACCTGGAGGCCCCCGGCGGCCGCTGCTCCGGGGCCAGGAGGCACACCGCTCTGTGGACTTGATCTGCAGCGCTCGGTGGAAAAGCCGCCGTTGCCAATGCTAGCGCGCAGGCGGCGGGGCGGCCCCGGGACTGAGGACGCAAGCACCCCCGCGGCTGCCGGGCGGGCGAGCGGTGGGCCGCGGTCCGGGAAGCCCAGCATGGTCTCGGCCGACTGGGGACCCGCATACAGGGTCAGCGGAGCGGAGCCAGCCTTAACCTGGCTCTAGTCCTGTGGACCTTCTCGGCCGCCCTTGCCTAGGGAGGAAGCCAGGGAAGGGAGAAACAGCGACTCAAGGGCGGCGCGCTCTCTCCTCCAACTCCTGGCCTCGCGCTCTCTGCCTGCATGCTGAAGCGGGGGGCCTGGCTGCGGTGGTTCTCTTGCGCCCGGCGTGGGAAGGACCTGCCGGCCTCAGCCCTAGCTATCCGTTCTCTGCAAACACCGCTCTCGCTCATCCCTAGCACGGCCCTCTGGCTCTGTTAGCTGGCACAACCCAGCTCCTTTCCTGCCCCTAGGCCCTGCTATTTCAAGAATTCTAGGGGGAAAATGTGCACCGGCAAGGTGCGGGCCAGGGCAGGCCGGGCAACTCGCGAAACGGGCAGGCACAGGCCGCCCGGATGCAGATACATCTGTCCCCTAAGGGTTTCCCCAGCTTTATTGATCGCAGAGGTGGGGTGGGGATCTATTACTGTCTCTCAGATTTACTCTGAAATAGAGTCTCTTGGGAATGAAAGTCCATATGATTATATCATGTCCATAGCAGTCGCGCTGTGTCCAAAATGGGCACAAGCACTCACTGCGCAGACACTGGGGTCCCCAGAGAGGTGGATTCTCTCGTCCCTAGGGCTTATTCTTGTTTCTCCATGGACCGAATCTCCGAATTCCCCCAGGAACGTCTCAGTAAGTAAGTGTCTGTGTGTGTGTGTGTGTGTGTGTGTGTGTGTGTGTGTGTAAGGATTCCCATGAACTGACCGTTTGGTATTTAAGAACAAATGGACTTAGGTACAAATAAGTGGTGTACTTGTTGATACACATTTTCTATGGATAAGAATGAGATTTCTGGGATCTCCAAACAATGTAGACCCGATAAGGGATAGTATTTCCAATCCTCATTTAATTAAAAACTTGCACTTCTGTTGACACTCTATGGACATTCTAGTTAGCACTTCAGTTAGACTTTTGTGTTCTGAGTTGAATCTACATGCATTTTCATAACAGAATACTTGTCATGTGGTATATAATACCTTTGCAGGTGACTCTCCATCACAAGCGTAAGCTTCTTCAAGGCAGGAATAGGTTTTATTCACTTTTGATTTCCCCAAACCAAGCAGTGCCTGCACATAAATACTCAGTAACAAATGATTAAGTAATTACACCAATCACCCCTAGTCCTTCCATTTCCTGTAGGCTCTAAATGGAGGAATGGGGAGGTAGAGCTCAAAGATAACATGAAGGACTTAGCCATCCATGCTGAGGGACATTTGCAAGACCTTAGTAGGGCTCAGAATCAATTTGCTAATCGAGTCTTGCTTTTAGGGCTATCCTGGGCAGGAGGAGGGAATGACCATTCTCAGACTATTTTTTTAAAATCAGTACTTGGATATATTTCTCTTTTCATGTATTTTCCTTTCTTTTCTCCCTTTTTCTTTTTATAGACTAGGTGTGGTATAAGCCATTATGCTTGAAGTTGAAAATATGCCTTGCTAACCTTTTGATATTTATCTTTGGATTTACTGATACATTTGGCTAATTTCATATTTCTTACTTTTTAAATTTTCACTGTCATCCTAAAATAATATAAATTGGAGAAATCTAGTTTTGGATGTGGAAATACTTCACTTGGGAAAGTGAGCTGCAAATATTAAGATCTATTAGCTGCCTTAATTGTTGCTTTTTCAGCTATAAGTGATTCTTTAAAAAATATGCCTGGTCCTTAGTACATCTGAATGTACTCCTCAGATTCTTCCAGAAGTAAATATTTGAAGAACTTGTCTGTTACTATGTAATAAGAGTATACATATGTTATACTAATATTTTAGCTGATACTGTTTTTCATAAGGGGTTCAGTTGTGTCCATTCACCTTATATAATGGCATTTAACAAAGGTTGCCACCACTGATGCTTTACAAAACATTCATTCTAGACAACATACGATCTAGAATATTGTCTGTAGCTACTAGAAATCCCTGGAAGAGGATGCTGCACACAGAAGGGATTCATCTTACTTTGGATTCTTGTACTAGAAAAATACAGTTCACTTGGAATGATAGTGAAAAAAGTAGGTGCCTGATTAGTATCATTGTTTCTGAATTTCTGCAGACCATTCGGTTTTAAGAAAGATAAGCGTCTTGTCCAATTTTCTACTACTAACAAAATATTCATTTTATTATTCTGAACTTCAGGGTTAAGGACTTTTTTGTAGTGCCTGTTCTACTGTTTTGTTCAAGCGTCAGGTATTCATTCCTTCCAGGTTGTAAATAAAATATGGTTGAGAATGTCATGTCTATTTGCAGCATCAGAAAAAAAATGCTGTTGAATTTATAATCATTCTTGATAACCTTGTTCTTTTAGCATCATCTTCCCCTCCTCCGTTGTGATTTTTAATGGAGTTATTGCTGGTTTTTTTCTTGACCTACTTTCTTTACAAAAGCTTTCATATAGAGTGCTTTCAGTGATGGTGATTTCTGTAGCGTGTAGGAAAAACTCTTAAATCATAGTGAAACAGATTAGTTGGCTATCACTTATTCTAGGAATGTTTTCGTGATTTAAAAATCGTCTGGTTACAACGTCCACAATTGCACAGAGTGAAATCTTTTAAGCTATGCTTTTCATGAATTCGCTCCGTTCTCCAGAGGGAGGATTTCAACCTCATTCTGTTCTGATCCAATTGTTATTTTTCTTTGTTGCCTCCACCCCCTAGAGAATTGTGTTTCCCGGGGAGAGGCGTTCTTGGCGCTGAAGGGGAGAGTCAAGTGGGGTGAGATTTAGTACCTTAGGCACTAGATCCCTCCTCCGCCCGCCTGGGGAGAAGTCAGAGACAATTTTGACAGTCCATAATCCCACTTTGGCTCTCACGCTTGTGGTCCATGGGTAGGTTTTACCTTCTTGCTTTTCCCCTGCCTCTGGCTTGCCTGCAGGCCAACCGCAAATGCTGCCATCGCCCCAGCCCACCCAGAGCTTTCGCTCACCCGTGCTCTTGGGGAATTAGGACATACGTCCGTAGAAGACTTCGGGGATTGGGGAAAGCCACACCGGAATCGGGACACTCGAGAGGGCAGCCCCTCCCCAGGGTTCCCCCCCACACACCCCCCACGGTCGCAGCGCCCACGTGACCGACAGCAGGCCTCCACCGGCCCGCCCCTTTCGGCCGCAGCAGCCCACTTCCCGCTCGGGGTAAGTAAACCGCGGTTTTCCGCACCGCCCCAACCCCGCCCTCTTCCTTTTCCCTTCCCTTCACCTCCCTCGGGCTCCCTCGCGCCAATCTCCCCGCTCCCCCATCCTCCCCACCAGGCCCTTTGTACGTGCTCGGCGGCGTGCGAGCGCGCCCGGCACGTGACCCCGCCGAACGTGGCATTGTGTTATCACGTGACCCAGGTGCGTACGCGACGGAGCGGGGTGTGAAGATGGCGGACGAAGAGGCCGAGCAGGAGAGGTTGAGTCGCGGCGGAGGCGGCTGCGTCGCGGAGCTGCAGCGCCTGGGCGAGCGGCTGCAGGAGCTGGAGCGACAGCTGCGGGAGAGCCGCGTGCCGGCCGTGGAAGCGGCCACGGAGTACTGTCAGCAGCTGTGCCAGGTGAGGGCGCCTGGGGGTCCCCTCCCCCTTTTCCCCAGCTAGAGAGGGAAGAGGGCGAGCGAGCGCCTGGCGGCCGAGCGGTGGTCGTCGCTGCTGGGGCATCGTTGGCGCCGCCGCCCAGGCGGGAGCGGAGAGTACGAGGCAGGCGCCTTTGTGTGGCTGCCGTTGTGGCGGTTGTTGTCGGCAGTTCCCAACTGGGGGAAGGGAGTTGTGGTCAGGGCGGAAAATCCCCCCGCCCCTTTCCTTCCCCGAACTCGGGACTGCGCGGTCCCCGAGGCTGAGGAGAGGTAGACGGCTGAAGACTGGAGCCCTCTCCGCCGCAGGGAGAGGGTAAGGAGGAATGGAGGCCAGGTCCCCTTTTTCCTCCTCCTCTTATTGTGCACTGGGGATTACCGCGCCCCCCGCCTCTGCGCCTCTGGTTTCCCACTCCGACGGGCCTCCGCCCCCACTGGTTTGATTCCTTTGCTTCCCCCTGCTTTCATCCGTCCCGCCCCCGGCCCCGTCCTCCCTGTCTCCCGGCCTTTGTTGTTCGAGTTTCGCCTTAGGACTGAAGGGGCCTTTGTTGACGTTCTGGGAACAGTCCCCGCCGACCCCTTGGAGCTAGCCGAGACGTTCGGGGGTGGGGGGCGCAGAGGTTGTCCTTTCCTGCCTTTGCTGGCTTGGTGCACCACTTCCATGGTGTGAAGGTTGCTCTCCTCGGTAGAGGAGAGGAGCTCTCCCTGCTCCTACGGTCGAATGTTTTTGTGGGGCGGCTTTCCAGAGTCCGCTTCTCTTTTGCTTTCACCCTTGGAGGAGTACGGTTTCCTCTGCCCTTCCTCCCGCATCTCCCCGCCACCCTTATTACTTGGATCCTTCCCTATTTGGCCTTCTGGTGAAAAGGAGAGGATTGAGGTTCTTGTGGACCTGTGCTCAGGTCAGTTTCAGACCTTTCCTTCCTTTTCTTGCACAAGGACACTGCTTTCCAGTAACTGCGTTCTAAGCAGGATTTGGAATGCTAGTAACACTGCTTGATAGCAATCGGAGAGTTTGGGTCTACATTTGGATTTGATTAAAAACCCTCCAGTTACGTTTGAAATTTCAAGGTGCTGTTACTGGTTGTGGTGAAGATTTTGGCTAGATTGTCTTGAGGAGGAAAAAGACCATATATGCAGGTCCCATTTAGAGTTTATTTGTGAATGTATCATCATAGAGAAATTGTTTTGGAAACATAGTGAGCTTAAGCCAAACAATGGGAGGACCATTTTAGAATATTCGAATAGATTACATTTTCACTTAATTTTTCACCTCCAAGTTCTGAAATGTTTTCTTTATAAGATACGGGATACTTGAACACCTACAAAAAATTCAATATGCACGTTATTGTCACTATTTGGTAGTAGTTCATTATCTTAAAAAAAAAAAAAAAACTTTGTCAGATTAGGTGGTGACTTCTCTAGCAGTATATGCAATGTGAAAGCTCCCCACTTAGCGTACTATAGGTCTGGTGAATACTTATGTCAAACTTAGAGATTCCATCATTCCTTTGAATCCTTGTTTTAAAGAATTGTTGAAATTTGGCAGTTTGACCTGCCTGGAACTACAAACTTGTTAATTGGTCTTTTAGATGTATTTATTTTAGATATAAAAGAATACTTGACACCCTTGTAAGGGAAAGTCTTTCTTTATAAGTGAAGTCTGATTTTTAGCCTTTGAAAAGTATTAAAGTCTAGCTTTGCTTAAAGATACTTTTCAGATAGCAATGTCCACAGATGGGTTTAAGGCTAATTAATGTAAACACACTTGGCCAGCAATATTTTTACGCAGGATTAATAATTCTGGGAAAATGGAATCTCATGCAGGTAGGACTTTTTTGAGTGTATGCCACATCATAAAGTTATCACTTTCAAAAGTATTTTTAATGGATGAAGCAGCATTTCTTTTTATTGATATGAAAAGAATTTCCTGTATTCCTTTTAAGTCTTATAATATGTAAATAGTTTTTATTGACCCATGCTACAGGAAACATAATAAAACAAATACTGGATTTGTGGATTTAAAGAATAATGAAATATTTCATGCATTAAAATCCCACAATAATTTAAATGCATTTAAAAGTAATCTCCATTACTTGAACAGTTAGAGTGTATCTGATATTTGATCCCTCTAGAACATACTCTTTTGTGTTGTTGTTGTTGTTGTTGTTGTTGTTTTTAAGTAACCTGTTACTGTTTAGTGATTTTGTTAAATGGGAGGTAACTTGAAACATAATTGTTTCTTTAAAATTGTATCCCAGCCATTATTACTTAACATTCTGATATGAGTTGAGCAAAGAAGTGGTTAACAAAGAATTTATTAGAGCAATCTAAAAACAGTACTTGAAATGCTAGGGAGCTAGAAATTATGTCCTGATTTCTAGCGTTGAGATTAGCTTTTTCTATGTAAGGGTTTCCCACAAAACTGGGATATTTACATGCTTCAAAAAGACAAAGATAAATATTTGTCAGTGGGCTTCAGAGTTAATATTCTCTATATGTTAACGCTTAGTGCTTGTGTGATCGTAACTTGCATTTATTTTAAAAAATGAATTAGTTTAGGGGCGCCTGGGTGGCTCAGTCGGTTAAGCGTCTGACTTCAGCTCAGGTCACCATCTCACGGTTCGTGAGTTCGAGCCCCGCGTCGGGCTCTGGGCTGATGGCTCAGAGCCTGGAGCCTGCTTCCGATTCTGTGTCTCCCTCTCTCTCTGCCCCTCCCCCATTCATGCTCTGTCTCTCTCTGTCTCAAAAATAAATAAACGTTAAAAAAAATTAAAAAAAGAAAATGAATTAGTTTAAAGAAATGAATTAGTTTATATTTTGAATTTTTACCTCAGCAACAGATGAGTTTCTGGAGAATATGGTGAAACCTACATAAGTAGAAGTTGCTTATACATCCTAGTTAGTAGATTTTTTTTTTAATTAAGTACAATAGATTGCGTTCTGAGAAGTAAAGTAGAAATAAAAGACATTAAATTTTTCTCACTGTTAACAGTATTGTTTTCTTTATATTGACTTGGAAGTATGCCCCCTTTTTACTTTTATACCTGAACATTTGCTTAAAGCTGAAGTAGGAGGAGGGAAAGGTGGGAAAGGATGAGCGTAAGAGAGTACCTGTCAGAACTCAAAAATTTCCTTAAATCTTTGCAAGCTAGCTTTAATATGGGTAATGTAATTGACTTATTAATTTTATTTTTTTTTAAGTTTATTTTGAGAGGAGAGAGAGAGAGAATGCACACTGGGGAGGGTCAGAGAGAATCCCACGCAGGCCCTGTACTGCCAGTGCAGAGCCCATTGCAGGGCTCATACTCCCCAACTGTGAGATCATGACCTGAGCAGAAGTGCGAAGCTTAACCAGCTGAGCCATCCAGGCACCCTGACTTACTAATTTTCTTAAAATCTGCTTAGAATAAGAATATAGGATAGCCAGAAGTAATTTCTTGCACTTGTGTCAGGATAATTACTATATAAAAATTGATTATAGTTGGAACTTCTTGGGCTATTTTTTGTGTTAGACCTGGTCAGTATTCACTCACTCACTCACCATCATTAATGAATACCTACACTGTGGGCCAGGCAGATCTGGTCCCTGGCTTGAAGGAGCCTACAGTCTCTGAAGGAAGGTAAACAACTAATTGTAGTAAACTGTGATTTGTATCTTTTATTTCTGAGATCAGTGTAGTAAAATGGAAAGCTACTTATTTGGAAGTTTAAACAAAAGCATTTCAATAGAAGAATTATTCTTAAAGGATTTTAAAATAATTACTTAAAAAGTTAAGCCATTGTAATAGTTGGAAGAATGATTTGTTGGGGCATGATGTTGACAGCATTATATACTGGGCTGGATGACTGGTTGATTAATACATGAATTGTGACTGGTTTTGGCCATTTATCTTCTGGTGACCGATAATTATTTGAAAAGGTTGAATTGATTTGTGGAAATAAGTTTGTATTTTGTATCTGCATGCTTTCATTCATACAAGCAGTGTTTCTCAACTGGCATAGTCCTTTTCTTCCTGAAGCTCTCTCTTTTAAGGCATTTGAAAATAGCTGGGATCAGTTTGTCATTTGCAGGATCTGTGGATGTGATAGTGACATTTAGTGCCCATGGGCCATGGGTGCTAACTTTTGAGGTGATCAGGATAGTTACACCCCACTGAAAAGTATTCCTCTGCCTAAATACCCAGAATGTTCTTTGGAGGAACACAACAGAAAGAAAAATAACGTATTAGGAAGACTTTTAAAAGTTATTATGCTCTTTTCATTTTAAGATAATATAGTTAGCATATTAAGAAATGTGGTTAATCTGGAACAGGTCCAGGTAAATGCTTGGCCATATTTAAATTCACACTGAGCTTGAGAGGTCAAGAAAATTTCTGCTTCCTTAGTAGAAATTGCAAGTAATTACTTAAACAATTACTAAAACAATTCACTTTTACTGGGGTAAGTGGGTAGCAATTTCAGCATCCTTTATTGTCCTGATTAAAGCAGAGGTTTGACCTTTTGATATAATTAAAATTCTGTACTTTTAAGAAAGCATTTAATGCAAAGACTAGATTTAGATATTAGCAGGGGATATAAGATACAGAAGACTCTAGTATATAAAATAATAAGATTTAAATGAAACTTCAAGATGGTAGTTGAAGAAGTGTCAAAAGACAGTGTATCATTAACAGATTTACTTTATTTTTTTATTTTATTTTTTAAATTGAAAATGTAGTGTACCGAAATTTTTTTTTAATTCAAACAGAGAAAGGGCATACAATAAAAACTTGATCTTCCAACCCCAGACCTCCTGTCACCCTCCACAAAGACAGTTCCCCAATAGTTTTTTATCCATCTTTCCAGAAATACATATTTGTCCTTTTTAAAAAATTAAGTGGACGTACTATGTACTGCATCTTGCTTTTATTCACCAAAAATATCTCTTCGAGATCATTCCATAGTTGCTCGTGTAAATCTGTTTTTCTTTTTTTTAATTAAAAAACATTTTTTTAACGTTTATTCATCTTTGAGAGAGAGAGAGACAGAGACAGAGCATGAGTGAGGAAGGGGTAGAGAGAGGGAGACACAGAATCCGAAGCTCCAGGCTCTGAGCTGTCAGCACAGAGCTGGACACCAGGCTTGAACTAATGAACTGCGAGATTATGACCTGAGCCAAAGTCGGATGCTCAACCGACTGAGCCACCATCCAGGCGCCCCATCTTTTTAAAAATTTTTTAATGTTATTTATTTTTGAGAAAGAGAGAAACAGAGTGTGAGCGGGGCAGGGGCAGAGAGAGAGGGAGACACAAATCTGTAGCAGGCTGCAGGCTCTGAGCTGTCAGCACAGAGCCTGATGTGGGGCTTGAACTCACAAACCATGAGATCATGGCCTGAGCTGAAGTCGGGCGCTTTAACCCAGTGAGCCACCCAGGCACCCCATATGTTTTTCTATTTTTAATGTTTATTTATTTTTGAGAGGGGGGGAGACATAGAATCTGAAGCAGGCTCCAGACTCTGAACTGTCAGCACAGAGCCTGATGCGGGTCTTGAACCCATGAACCACGAGCTCATGACCTGAGCTGAAGTCCAGTGCTCAACCAACTGAGCCACTCAGGTGCCCCTATGTTTTTCTATTTTTAAACTGCATGGTAATTCCAGTCTGTGGCCATGCTTAGTTAATTATTGGTGGCTATTTAGATAAATCAGTTAATTTTTTGTATAATAATTTCAATAAATTGTTCAAAGTAGGAGGTAAGCACTCTGGCTCTGGGGTATCAGAGAAAGCTTTACTGAGATAGGATTTGAGCTGGGCCTTAGTACTTGTATTAACTAGTGCCTTATTGGTGTAAGAAACAAAAATCAAAACTATTAGAAGAGCTACTGAGTACTTAAATTATATAGTTAAAATATTTTAGTGTATATTTTAGTTTCATCTGATGCAAGTTCATTCTTTTGCTTATCTGCCTGTTTTCTTAGCTTTATTATAGTGGTATTTTGAAAATGCTCCCTTTCTTAAAAAAAGCTAAACTTTATTCTTTTGATTATTAGAGGATATCTTAAGTTAATTTTTAGGACACTTCTAATCAGAAGAAAAGATGGCTTGCTTGTTAATTAGTGATAATTACTTTAGGTATTGAGGGAGTAATAAGTCATTTAAACTTTAAAAGTGTAGGTAATGCTCAGGGGAAATAAATTTTTAAATGTTCATAATTAGTATGATTTCATATTAGAGATACTAAATTCTACTTTCCAGAATATGCTTATGCCAATTTTAGCAAAGGAAAACTTTACCAAATTTTGCTTGCCTCCTTTTTGACACTTTCTGGTCCTAAATTGAAATAGGGCAAGATAAGATGTATTCTGCAATTGCTCTTCATAATATTTTATATCACTAATCTGCAAAACCAAGGATCTTTGAAAATATATGTTCTTAACTATATGAAATTGTTGGTCTATTTATTTGCCTTGAAATTCTGTCAAAGTTGAGAAATTACCTTGTTTTTTCCAACTCCCACACATAAATCCAGTTCATAAAATTAACCAGTCACCATGAAAGAAGCCTCATTTATAAAATGGAAAGTTTGTTATTAATGTATTTGTTACATACTCCCTGTATTGTTTTCCAGGAGAACCTCTTGATTTGTTATTTCTCTTTCAGCCTTGAGAGTTGCGCAGTGCACCTCAAAAACAAAAAAAATTTTTTTCCTCCCCCCCCCTTGACTTTACGTTACAAAAACTTAACGGTCTGTAAATACATATATTTAGCCAAGAAGATATGTTAAAATTCAATTACATGTATCTTTTCTTAATGTATTTTAGATAATTAAATTCCTCATGTAGGAGTACTAAGGGAGCTATGGAGCATTATGGAGCTCTCTGCCTTCAAAGCTCTTACAAAAATTAAGGCGTATATTGAATTAAGCAATAATATTAGATAGTAAAATAGTCATAAATACAATAAGTGGAGTATGAAGTAAGAGAACTGGTCATTTTGAAATTAATTTAGTAAAAATTAAGCAGGAAAGGAAAACACTATTTACATTGGGTCTTGAATGAATTTAGATAACCAAACAAGTGGGAAGGATGGGAATAAACACCCAGAAAAATGGAACAACTTCAAACTGGCATCTTGGGTGAAAATATCAGGAGTTGGGTTGAAAAAAAGTTAGAAAAGTGTAAGAACCAGACTAAGGGTTTAGGATCCAAACAAAGGAATTTTAATGAATCTTTTAAGTGTAGATAATACATAGTTACACTGACTAAAGACTCTCTTTTCCAAAGTTGGGGCATTGAAACAAACAAAAAGAAGTTCACAATGGTAAAACCTTTGGTATTTGTTTCCTAAGTAGGCTCCATGCCCAACATGGGGCTTGAACCCTGAGATTGAGAGTCACATGCTCTACTGACTGAGCCAGCCAGGCACCCCCAACTTTGTTTTTTCTTGAAGTATCCTGAGTCAGTTTTATTGCAGTGTGACAAACTACCCCAAAACATAGTGGCTTTGGAAGAAGAGGTGTTTGGGGCTTGGAACTGAGGTTCCAGCTGAGGTCAAGAGTCACATGCTCTAACAATTGAGCCAGCCAGGTGCCCCAGAAGAATAGCTGTTTTTATTACTGTTCTCAAGTTTGTGGGTCTGTTGGGTGGTCTGCAGTCAGCTGGTAGGTTGTGTGGGGCTGAATGTCCCAGATGGTCTCACTAATTTGTCTTGTGGTTGTCAGGTGGGTTGGTCAAGGTTCTTCAGTTGGGTTGGCTCATCCCCACTCTTATCATCTAGTAAGGTAACCTAGGATTTTGTTACATGGCAGGAAGAGAACAAGTTCTACTGCACAACTGCTTTTTAAACCTCTGCATGTGTCGAATTTGCCATGGTCCCTTTGGGTATAACAAGTGATCAAACCCAGCTTCTTTTGGGTTCAGGGAGATGTGATTCTTTAGGGATCATTTATGTAACAATCTACCACGTATCTCATTTTCCTTTATTCCCCACTGCAATTTCAGGCACTTTTATAGGTCAAAATAAAATTTTTCCTCTCTATAGCCCTGTCTTTGCCTTTTTTTTTTTTTTTTTTTTTTTTTTTTTGGTCACCCATATTCAGTAATCAAAGCACGGCTCTCTGTTCCTTTTCTCTTAGTTTGGCAAAAGATATTTTCAGTCTTTTTTTTTTTTTAAGATTTTTTAAACGTTTATTTATTTATTTTGAGAGAGAGTACGTGTGGCATGTGAGGGAGGTACAGAGAGAGAGGGAGAAAGAGAGAATCCCAAGCAGGCTACACGCTATGCTGAGATCATGACCTGAGCCGAAATCAAGAGTCAGCCACATAACCCAACTGAGCCACCCAGGTGCCCCATCTAGTCTCTTTTACTAATCTTATTCTTTATTTAGAATTTTTTTTTTTAATATTTATTTATTTTTGACAGAGGGAGAGTGTGTGCACACGCGTGCGAGAAAGAGCCAGTGGGGGAGGGGCAGAAAGAGAGGGAGACACAGAATCTGAAGCAGGCTCCAGGCTCTGAGCTGTCAACACAGAGCCTGACGGGGGTCTCGAACCCACAAACCACGAGCTCATGACCTGAGCCAAAGTCAGGCACTTAACCAACTGAGCCACCTACCCGCCCCTAATCTCATTCTTTATTTTAAAAAAAAATTTTTTTTTAATGTTTATTTATTTTTGAGACAGAGAGAGACAGAGCATGAACGGGGGAGGGTCAGAGAGAGGGAGACACAGAATCTGAAACAGTCTCCAGGCTCCGAGCTGTCAGCACAGAGCCCGACATGGGGCTCGAACTCACGGACCGCGAGATCATGACCTGAGCTGAAGTTGGCTGCCCAACCGACTGAGCCACCCAGGCGCCCCCCTAATCTCATTCTTTAAATAGAAGAAGGGTATCCCTACTACATCACTCAAACTTTGGAAAATTTGTAGAACAACCTCTTTATTTACAGTAGTTCACCTTAATATTAAATTAGGTCGCAGTTTGGTGTTTTGTGCTGTCTATACATTGTACAGTCCAATAATAGCATCCTAGTTCTTATCTTAATCTTTGGCCCTCTTTTTTTCTTAACTGATGAACTTGCTTTTAACCTTACTTTCTATTTATGAAATTCCCCAATATCCTGCTTTTATCTTTGTACCTAATTGGCAGTCCAGTACTTACAACAGTGTTTCTCAAATTTGAGTTTGCAGAAACCCAAGAGACTGAGTCTATAGATCTTACAGTTACAAGTTTTGACCTCAGCTCATAGATTAAGATGTAACTTTTTTTTAACTTCAGCACTTAGTTGTCACACTGAACTATCACAAAACCATATATATCCTTACAATGTGTGATGCATTCTATTTTATTATTTATTATTATTTTGAAAAGCTGCTCTTGATTTTATAGTCCACTGATAGTCATAACCAGCAGTTTGAAAAATACTACTTGTAGGGTCATCACTGTGCTCAGTTTAGTAGTTAAGTACAAAGGTAGGCAGTCCTGAGTTTATCAGTTGGCCTTCTAGCTGATTCAGAACATTCTTATATTTTATTTAGGAGGAGCATCAAAATTAAAATACAGTTTTAAGTTTTTTTACAGTGAATGCTGGAAACTGCATTATGACCATGGAACCCAATTTGAGAAATACTGGTGCATAGCATAACATACAAATTTAAGCCTTAGCCTAGGGCTCTGTTTGCTCTGTTGTTTGTTTTTGTCCATCCTTTCACTGTTCAACGGGAACTTTCTGCTCCATCTAAATCGGTCTCTTCATTCCTTACAAGTATACCTGTTCATTTTACTTTCTTTGTGACTTGACTTAGAGGAGCCATGTTATGTAGTAGAAAGCCAGATAGATTTGATTTCAAATATGAGCTCCTCTGCAATCTGGACAAGATCTTTAGCTCATGCTTTCTTTGAAAAAATAAGGCTGGGGTGAGAGTAAAGCTTGGAGTTAGAGGCTGGACTAAGCAAATTGAAGAGGAAAGATTTAATGTTCAGAACAAGCACTGTTAGATCCTTTACTAATAGTGAATTGTTTAATCTGAAGACTTGTGAGATCATAGGATTAAATACCATTCAATTTGTTTAAATGTCCCATTTAATCCAAATTGCTTCATAGGATCTCATCATTACTATGTAATACTTGTTTGGTATGACACTGAATCATTAGAAAATATTAAATTTTATTAGGCATTTGTTTAGGAAGACAAATATTTGGTTAAATGGCTAAAATAAAGCAGTTCAAATATCAGGACAGTGTATTCATGTGGAACATTTGGCATCCTTATTGATGCCTGACATAGGCAATGTTATATATTGACTTTGTAACTTGTAGATACAGGTTTTATATTTATAAAGAGGTAATCTAAATTTAAAAGTGGTAATTAATAATTGACTTGATTCCTACCCCAACCAGTTTTATGGGGATATACGAAAGTTAGCATATCAGATATGTATGCTGTAGTAATTTTGGTTTATCAAAGTTAATTGAAGCAAATATTTGTGATTTTTAAAAATTTTTTAAATTATTTTAATTATTTTAATTAAAAATGTTTATTTTTGAGAGAGAGAGGGTTAGAGTGCAAGCGGGGGAGAGGCAGAGAGAGGGAGACACAGAATCTGAAGCAGGCTTCAGGCTCCTAGCTGTCAGCAGAGCCCAATGTGGGACTTGAACTCATGAACCATGAGATCATAACCTGAGCTGAAGTTGGTCAGATGCTTTATTGACTGAGCTACCCAGGTGCCCGTGATTTTTTTTTAATTTTTTTTTTTGGAGAGTGAGTGCACATGTATTGGGTGCACAGAGTGGGGGGAGCAGGTAGAGGGAAAGAGGATTTTATTGTATTTTATTTTTTAAATGTTTATTTATTTTTAAGTTTATTTATTTATTTTGGGGGGGGGGGGGAGAGCCAGCAGGAGAGTACAAGTTGGGGAGGGGCAAAGAGGGAGACAGAGAATCCCAAGCAGTCTCCATGCTGTCAGCACAGAGCCTGATGCAGGGCTTGAACTCACTAACCATGAGCTCATGACCTGAGCTGAAATGAGGAGTCAGATACTTAACTGAGTCTCCCAGGTGTCCCTATTTATTTATTTTTGAGAGAGAGTGGGGGAGGGGCAGAGAGAATTTCAAGCAGGCTGTGCACTGACAGTGCAGGTGTAGGTTCTATGTAGGGCTTGAACTCATGAACTGTGAGATCATGACCTGAGACAAAATCAAGAGTCAGATGGTTAACCAACATAGCCACCCAGGTGCCCTGCAGATACATGTGATTTTTGAAAGACAATTATTTCCTTTAAGTAGCAATGATTTTACTGCCTTTTTTAGGTGAGCTATTATCATCAAAACCAGGCATTTAGAATTTTATTTTATTTATATTAGAGAGAGAGAAGTGTGCACTTAAGCTGGGGAGAGAAACAGAGGGGCAGAGAGAGAATCTTAAGCAGGCTCCATGCTCAGAGTCCAGTTCCATGACCCTGGGATCATGACCTGATCTGAAATCAGAAGTTGGACACTCAACTGACTGAGCCACCTAGATGCCCCTAGAATTTTGTTAACTCCAAATTAATAGCTTACATTTTGTATTTTCTATATAAGCATTTCTTGATCTTTCCCTAAGTTTTGCAGATATGGTCTCAGTCAGTAAAAAACCTGAAACATTACATGTTTAACTTAAAAGTATTAACATTTTATCAATTTATACTCTGCAAAATACAAATTTTTATTTTTAATATTTTGAAAAAAACTTTCACAATATTATATATTTTTTTAACTTTTTTAATGTTTATTTATTTTTGAGAGGGAGAGACAGAGCATGAGCAGAGGAGGGGCAAAGAGAAAGGGAGACACAGAATCTGAAGTAGGATCCAGGCTCTGTGCTGTCAGCACAGAGCCCGATGTGGGGCTCAAACTCACAGACTGTGAGATCATGACCTGAGCTGAAGTTGGACGCTTAACCAACTGACCCACCCAGGTGCCCCTCACAGATTATATTTCTAAAGAATAAAACATAAAGTTTAATAAAATACTTGTTAAAATTGATACTTAAGTAGTTTGAATCTTGTGATGTACTGTGATTTGGACTTATCCAAATCATATTTGTATCACTTTATTTTAAAGCTCTAGTAGGGAAATTAAAAAAAAATTGTTGACTGCTTAAATTGGGATATTATACATAATAACCGATATTATGAATAAAACTTATATCCTCAAAGTGATCATGAAGTTCATGGTCAGCATGAAGATATTTTGTAAGAAACAGTTCGGAATGCTTGTATCATAACTAGGTGTTTCTTTAGTAATTAAGAATTCACCCTAGTATGTGAAACTGAGTGTGTTGACAAGAAGTGAGTCAGACTTAGTATATTCAATATTGTGACCTGTTTATAAAATATTTCTGAAAATGTGACCTGATGTTGTAAATGCTACCTTAAAGAGATTTAAAAAAAATTTTTTTTTAACATTTATTCATCTTTGAGAGACAGAGACAGAGTGTGAGCAGGGGAGGGGCAGAGAGAGGGAGACACAGAATTTGAAGCAGGCTCCAGACTCTGAGCTGTCAGCACAGAGTCCAGCGTGGGGCTTGAACTCCCAGACTGCGAGATCATGACCTGAGCTGAAGTCGAAAGCTGAGCCACCCAGGCGCCCCAAAGAGAAATTATTTTTAACACAAAAAAGACATTTGAGGATTTACCTATCTTCATTGAAACCATTTGTGGTGTTTGACACCCCCCGCCCCCCCCCCCCCCCCGCCCCCCCCCCGGGGGGGGGGCGAATCTTTTCTAAATCTTGTTTTCCTTGATGAAAGAAACCTGTTCTTTGTATCCTGTCTTTCATATATACTTTTCTTGACAGTCCATTAGATACTGTGAATTAATGGTTTGGGATTCTAAGGACACTGGTTTTAATTTCCACAAAATTGTTTATTGTGACCCTTGGCATGCTTCTTACAATTTTTCTTTGTTTCTTTATCCTTGAAATGGAAATGATACAGACCTTTGCTGTAAGAATTGATAAAAGGCATAGTTATTTTAAATGATTGTTAAAATATAAAAACATTTTCATTTACACTTAGAGACTACTTTGGAACCACCTTTGATGTTTTATATGTGATAATGACCCAGCATAATTTGGAAACTCTGTCATTTTCAATGCCATCTATTATCATCACTTTGAAAAATAACAATTACTGATTTACCAAATTTTTTGAAGTCTATATTCTAGAGAAGGTGGAATTTGATCTTATAATAATTTATAAAAAAAATCTTTTGTGGTGCCTGGGTGGCTCAGTCAGTTAAGCATCTGACTTCGGCTCAGGTCATGATCTCATGGTTTGTGAGTTTGAGGCCCGCATCGGGCTCTGTTGACAGCACAGAGCCTGGAGCCTGCTTCAGATTCTGTCTCCCTCTTTCTCTCTCCCTTCCTCGCTCTCTCTCTCTGTCTCTCTCTCTCTCCCTCCCTCTCAAAAATAAACATTAAAAAATATTTTTAAAAAAATCTTTTTATTTTGGTGGTATGAAGGGGAAAGAGATTACTTGTGTGTGGCTTTACCATTGAAACCTTTCCTTCATCCAAAATTTGAAACCTGGGATTTGAGAGGCTGGGGATGAGAGAAGGTGTATTACATTATAACTAAAAGTATAGATTTTGAACTATGGTTTGAATTACAACTCCCTTATTGGACTTCAGGCTTGGTTTTGTGTCTGTGTCCTCATCTATAGACAAGGTAATAATATCTGTGTTCAAGCTGTTGTGATTAAGGCATAATGTTTGCTGATCACTTTGTATATTATGATGCTGGAAGTACACAGTAAATGCTAGATATTAATACACTTAAGAGGACTAGATCTGAAATTGTCCCTCATGAATATTAGTATTAGTAAAATACTGTTTATTGTCATCTAGATAGTGGTTTTGAAAGTTAAAAAAATTTTTTGTTAAGGGAACTCCTTTCCTCTACCCCAAAGTCTTACTTGATATCTTGATGTATAAAACAGCAAAGTTTGACAAGGACTGATCTAACACAAAACAGTACCATGCCAGAGTTATAAAAGGAGTTCAGGCATACTTCTTTTCTGACATTATTTTCTTAAACAATTGGGATTTTTTCCCCTTATTTTTCTTAATTTTACTCCTTTCTTCTTTGTATTCTGGTGAAGATAGTTTATGAATGACATAATAAAGCCATCACTAACAATTTTCATGTATTGTATTTAGTTTTTAAAGAGTTTTAATTGTGCTGCTTACTTTTGTTTTACATACCATGCATGTTAAGTAAACTCATTTTTTTGGCACCTGAGATTTAAAATAAATGTATTTCTCTGGAAGCATGGAGCTGACATGTATGTTGTCTGAATAGAGAAATCATACCTTTTCAGAGGAACAATAAACATTAAATACTAGTGAAACTTAAAACAATTTTTTTTTTAAAATAGTGAAACTTAGGGGCGCCTGGGTGGCTCAGTTGGTTAAGCATCCAACTTCAGCTCAGGTCATGATCTCATGGTTTGTGAATTTGAGCCCCGCATTGGGCTCAGTGCTGACAGCTCAGAGCCTGGGGCCCGCTTTGGATTCTGTGTGTGTCTCTCTCTCTGCCCCTCCCCCCTCTCAAAAATAAATAAACATTAAAGCAATAATAAAAAAAAATAGTGCAACTCACACACAAATAGTTATACAGATATACTCAGTGCTAAGGTTTTAATCTTTTTTAAAGTTTATTGAGAAGACCTATGCCATCTTACACATTCCCCCAAATCTTCATTTTATTTTCTCTGGAGCTTTCATTTTCTTCCTAGTGTTTCCAGAGTAGTGGCTGTTCCCTGGAAAGTGGATCTTTCCATCAGTGCAGTTGAGATTCTCCACCCCCTCAGAGAACCTTTCCACTTTTCCTGTGTCTTCGTCATTTTTCTTTCCATCATTCCTGACCTTGAACCTGCAGATATGTGTCTTTTTCATCTTTTTGCTTTGTTGTCATTTATCTTTTTTTTTTTTTCCTTTTCTTTTCTCTCTCTGTCTCTTTTAAGTTTATGTATTTTGAGAGAGGGAGAGAGTGCAAGTGGGGAAGGGGCAGGAAGAGGGAGACAGAATCTCAAGCAGGCTCTACACTGTCACCATGGAACCCAATGCAGGGCTCGAACTCATGAACACAGAGGTCATGACCTAAGCCGAGATCAAGAGTTGGATGCTTAACCGACTGAGCCACCCAGGTGCCCCTGTTGGTCGTTTATATTAGGATTTTTTTCATTTTTCTTTAAGCCCGTCTCTCCACATATGAGACTTCTACCTTAAAAAGGGGCCTTTTAATCTTGTTTTCTAATCTTTACTGCCACACTTCTTGGAAAGTTACCATATTTGTTGTCTTTATTTCTTACGTTCCTTTGCAGTTTGGATTCTACCCATCGTACTAAAGAAAATGTTCTTTTAAAGGTCACTTGCTCAGCATATTTGTAATACATTATTAAGTGTAGACCCAGGTAGCAATCCAGCAGCTCAGATTACTTCACGTGTTTGCATTGTTTTTAAGAAAGTGTAATTGTCCACATTTTAAAAATTACAAGCTTTGGAGTGCCTGGGTGGCTCAGGCAGTTAAGTGTCTGACTTTTTTTTTTTTTTTTTTTTTAATGTTTATTTTTGAGAGAGAGAGAGAGAGACAGAGCATGAGCGGGAGAGGGGCAGAGAGAGAGGGAAACACAGAATCTGAAGCAGGCTCCTGGCTCTGAGCTGTCATCACAGAGCCCGACACGGGGCTCAAACCACAAGATCATGACCTGAGCCGAAGTCGGACACTCAACTGACTGAGCCACCCAGGCGCTCCTGTGTCTGACTCTTGATTTTGGCTCAGGTCATGATCTCACTGTTTGTGAGTCCAAGCCCTGCATCATGCTCTCTCCTGTCATTGCAGAGCCTGCTTTGGATCCTCTGCCCCCCCACCCATCCTTCCCCTACTCTCACGTGTGCATTTTCCTTCTCAAAAATAAATAAACATTTATTTAAAAAGTTATAAGCTTTGGGGCCCCTGGGTGGCTGACTTCGTCTGAGGTCATGATCTTGCAGTTTGTGAGTTTGAGCCCTGCTTTGGGCTCTGTGCCTACAGCTCAGAGCCTGAAGTCTGCTTCAGATTCTGTGTCTCCCTCTCTTTCTGCCCCTCCCCTACTCTCTGTGTCTCTCTCAAAAATAAACATTAAAAACGTTTATGAAAAGTTATAAGCTTTCATATTGAAATATGGATGTTTGGCTTAATCTTGGAATGTCAGGAATCTGGCAGTATTAGACTCATTCATGGCTACAAGCTGAAGTAGCTTGCCTGCTCAGCCTCTGTTGGCATTTTAAATGTTTGTGATCTTAAGTTCATCTCCCTTCAGATTTATTTACACTGCTCTCCTAATCTTCTGCCTTTTGTGACTGCTCCTTAGTCACCTTCACTGACTCTCCCTTTTACCTGCTGCAGTTGCACAGTAATTATTAGCTACCATTGATTTATTTAAAAGGCTAGATTCAATATTTCAGGATTTTTTTTTGGTGTCATTTCCTCGAATGTTCTTTTCTTCCTTGCGCTTTTCATGAGTAACCCTCAACCATTTTTCCCAGTTTATCATCGTGTCTGAAATTGGAGTCTCATCAGAAAGAGGCTCATGATGCCCTAGTTGATAATCCATGATTTACATACTAATCTTCAGTTGTCATCCACTCTGACAGCATCCCCTGTCACTCTGGATAGCATTTCCAGTTATCCATTCTTTTATTTATTTATTTTTAAATGTTTGTTTTTTGAGAGAGAGCGCACACGTGTGGGGGAGGTACAGAGAGAGGTGGGGACAGAAGATCTGAAGTGGACTCTATGCTGACAGCAGAGAGCCCGATGTGGGGCTTGAAGTCATGAACCCCAACATCATGACCTGAGCCAAAGTCAGATGCTTAATCGACTGAGCCACCCAGGTGCCCCAGTATCCATTCTTTTAGATCTTACTACTCTTCTTAGCTCTTATTTCCAGCTCTCTGGAACTCTTCCTCATGGAGTTCAGCAGGTACTTCTAATTAAATATGTTTGAAATTGTACTCATCACTCTCCCTTACATTCTTCCACTCCCACAAAACAGAAAGGTTGTTAGTATTGGTGACATTTCCCCCACTCACACTTAAACTTCGGTTTTGAAACCTTGAGCCATTTTTAACTCCTCCTTTCACCTCCACAATCAACTCACCAAGTTCTGTTGATTTTATTCATGCACTGCTTCCTGTAGCCTTCTCTGGCTAGATCTGATATATTAATCAGTGGCCACTTAGTTTCTTGCAGCAAGAAAACTCAAAGATTTTTTTTTCATGAAGGTGCTTTTCTGTCCTCCATTCTCTTCAATCTGTCTTTATATTGTCTCTAAGATAATCAGTTATCTTTTCAAAGCATATCATATATACTTTCCTTAAAGATTTTATTTATTTAACAATTTTTTAACAATCCTCTTTTAAAATTTTTAAATTTATTTTTGAGAGAGAGAGAGACAGCATGAGCTGGGGGAGGGGCAAAGAGAGAGAGGAAGACACAGACTACGAAGCAGGCTTCAGGCTCTGAGCTGTTAGAACAGAGCCAGATACAGGGCTTGAACTCACAAGCTGTGAGATCACGACCTGAGCCGAAGTCAGACACTTAACTGACTGAGTCACCCAGGCACTCCTTAAAGATTTTAAAAGGCAGCCCATTGTTGATGACTTCAGGTTCTGTGTTAGATATCATGAGGTGAAATCTCAGTTCTACCATATAGCAGCTGTGGATTCAGTTCCTTAACCTATTAAATGAGGATAATACTACTTCATAGGATTGTGAGGATTAAATGAGGCATCATCACAGTGCCCATCACATTAGTAAGCACCACATAAGAAGCTGTTCCATGAAAAATAAAATTCAAGTTCACTTGTCTTACGTTCAGATTTATGACCTGGCTCCCAGCGCACCAGCTTGGCTAATTGGGAGCCATATTTCTTCTCCGTAGCCTTAAGTCTTTATGTTTTGTTCTTATACTATAATTTTCATATCTTCCCTCACCTCTGTGCTTTGGCTTTAGCTTTTTCCTTTAGTGTTTCCTCTTATCAACCCCATATCTCTACATTTCTTTCCCTCAATCTGATAAAATTATTAGGTATTAAATTTCTAATGAGGCTTTCCTACACTCCTAAATGGATTTAATGACATATTTGCCTTATTTATATTAGACTTTTATGTTTTTTCTGGCTTTTATCAAAGTTTCTCTGTATTATGATTGTTAGTCTCCTCAACTTACTCCCAAATTGGTGCTTCTTAAAAACAGGGGCCATGTCTTATTTTACTGAATCATAGGTAATTAAATCTTGTTGAATGTTTTTCTCTCTTTTTCCCTTGAATAGATGTTTTAATTATTGGAGAGTAGAGTGAATTTTGTGCTCCTAAGAGGCTGTTACTTACTGAAATTAGGTTTCTTTTGACCACTTTTATTTCATCTCAGTTCTCACATTAGGTATCAGTGTTCAGGCAAGGATTGAGTTGGGTCAAATACATATAGTTCTTATGAAGTATACATGAGTATATGATTAATAATAGTCATCTTAATAGCTTATATTTATTAAATGCTGTGTGCCAGGAACTACTAAAAATGTGTGTATTTGTGAGAGAGAGAGAACGTGTGTGTGTGCGTGTGTGTGTGTGTGTGTGTGTGTGTGTGTGTGTTGGGGCAAGAAAGGGAGAGAGATTGAAATTGAGAGATGAACTCAGTCCTCAACAACTTTCTGAAGTAGGTAGAATTACTATTCCTATTTATATGAGATTGCTAAGGCACAGAGAAGTAAAATAACTTGGTTAAGTAAGTAACTATGATTTAATGTTTAAAAAACAAAAAGCAAAACGCAAATTAAATAAAATTTTTCCTTTAGGGAGGAATCCGTAGGTGTTGTTTTTTGACATCCCAAGTAGGCTCTGCACTGTCGGCACAGAGCCCAATTTGGGGCTTGAACTCACGAACCATGAGATCATGACCTGAGCTTAACCGACTGAGCCACTCAGGCACCCCAGGAATTTGAAATTAAACTTTAGGAAAGTAGAATAATGAATGTAAGCCTTTTACTATTGTAGTGGAGATTAATTACTAGCCTTATTTAAGAACGTATTAATTGGGGCTCTTTGTTTAGCAATAGTGGGAATTTTATTAGTTTTGAATTTATTTGAGTAATGTATGAATCTTCTAAAGGTAATTGATACAGGAGTGCCTGGGTGGCTCAGTAAGTACATTGGGCGTCTGACTCTTGATTTCGGCACAGGTCATGATCCCGGAGTAGTGGGATTGGCCCATGTCAGTCTCTGCACTGAGCGTGAAGCTTGCTTGGGATTCTCTTTCTCCCTCTGCCCCTCTTCCTTGCTTCCACTCTCTCACTCTCTCTAAAATAAAAAATTTATAAAGGTGATTGATATTTATAAACTATAATGGGAGCAGCTGGTTGAAATTGGTTTCTAAGCTCTGTGTATAACTAAGATAATTTCTTTGTTGGATTAAGAAAAAAAATCTGCATTTGTAAGGTGTTTTGTCTCTTTATTTGGCACAAAGAAGTACCTAAAAATCATGGGAAAAAATTGGGTCATTGTTTACATCAACGATATTTAAGCTGCTTTTAATTGAGTATTCTATCAGTAAACATTTGAATATGAAGCCTCAGTATAGGAATGTCTAATTATAAATCATATATATTTATATTTATAGACTGTAGTTCCCCCTCTTATCCACTATTTCACTGTTCTTGCAGTTTTGGTTACCCATCATCATGTGTGGTCCAGAGCAGATGATCCTCCTTCTGACATATAGTCAGGTCACTAGTAGCCTAATGCTACATCACAGTACCTGTATCGTTCACCTCACTTTGTCTCATCAAGTAGGCATTTTACAGTTTTATCCTAAGAAGAAGGGTTAGTACAGTACAGTAAGATCTTTTGAGACAGTATGTATACACACACACACACTCTCTCTCTCCACATATACCTATTATTACAGCTTATATACTTATTTCAGTCTGAGTACTGAATTATAAAGTTTATGTTTTAGATATATTCAATAGAAAAAGTCCCCCCACTTTTGTCCTTCACTGTATACTCTCTCTCTCTTTGAAAACCACTGGTTTATAGTGCTATGAGTAGCTAAGGTTTCTGAGATATATTCTTAAATATAATAATATATTTATTTTTCCCGTTTTCAGATTGTAGTGGAGAAATGACAGCAGTGACAGCAAATTTTTTTAATTATTGTCTTTTAGTCACACTTGATGTTGTGTGTATTTCCAGTTTGTTTTTTGTCATGCTTTACCCTTTATGAAGACACCTGAGTATTAAGTGTGCCGGTTATCATATTCCCTCTCAGCTCTGAATCAACTCTGTTACTTGCTCTGTGATATTGGATGCTTTAAGCATTTCTTCTTTGATTGATGTTAAACTTTGTCAGTAGAGGATACTGAGAGGACACTACACAAGGAAGGGGTTTCTGTTTTTGTTTCTTACTCCTGCATGGCTACTAGTGGCACAGGTATGGGGACATCTAGTGGTCCTCTGCCCCAAGAGAATGCCCACAGTAGACACATTCTTGGTAAACTTACAACCCCAGCCCCAACTTAGTGACCACCTCACCAGTTCCTTTGCCATGGACATTGCACACCCCAGATATCATGTCTCCTTCCTGGAGAGCTAGCAGCCAACATCCCAACTCCCCCTGCACATCTGCTTGTACCACAGAGGGTTGTTTTCCTATTGCTCTCCTATGCAGCCACTGCTGGGTCAGGCTCCCGGTTTCATCTCCCTTTGTGTGCTCACTAACCAGCTTGTTAGGCCCATACAACCCAACCTGGTGAGCTTCTTTGCCATCCAGTAGGATGCAACCACACCTTCTCTTTGGTCCATACCCTAGTTCTGGGGAACGGCCTTCTACGTTTGTTTCTGCCTTGGGTACTCTCACTGAGTCTTCTGGTATTCTTTAGTATTCTCTCCATGCATTTATATGTGTTACTCCTCTGTTATAATTAATAATTCTTTAAATGAAACTTTTTCTTTTCAAATTACTGTGATTCCTATTTCTTGGTTGGACCCTATTCGATGCAGTAGGCTAAAATGAAATAAATTACATACTATACTTACACATTAAGCCTGTGGATTAGTACCAATACTTTTCCCCTCATATCCATGGCATATTTGGGTCATCACCTCGTCCATGGAAACTAAATTTAGTATTAATAAAGTCACTGTGGTTGTAAAATTCATTTATTCATTCTACTGGGATTGTAATTATGCAGGAGTCATCCTTAAAAGCCACTGGTGCCAAAAATTGTTAAGGATGAGGGAATGGAATGAATATGTTTTCATGGTTAAATATATCTCTAAACAATCTAAACATCAAGTGAGAACTTTTCAATTCTATTAAGATATTAGCATATCTGATAGCTCAAAAAATTTCTACCTGGTCATTTCTTTTTGTTTTTGTTTTTAATTTTTTTTAACGTGTATTTATTTTTGAGACAGAGAGAGACAGAGCATGAACGGGGGAGGGTCAGAGAGAGGGAGACACAGAGTCTGAAACAGGCTCCAGGCTCTGAGCTGTCAGCACAGAGCCCAATGCGGGGCTTGAACTCATGGACCATGAGATCATGACCTGAGCCGAAGTCGGCTGCTCAACCGACTGAGCCACCCAGAGGCCCCTGGTCATTTCTTTTTGCATATTAACAAATGACAGTCATGTGAATTATCTTTTAAAAAGTTACCCAAGGGGCGCCTGGGTGGCTCAGTTGGTTAAGTGCCTGGCTTCGGCTCAGGTCTTGATCTCATGGTTTGTGAGTTTGAGCCCCACATCAGGCTCTGTGCTGATAGCTTGGAGCCTGGAGCCTGCTTCGGATTCTGTGTCTCCCTCTCTCTCTATCCCTCCTCGACTAGTACTCTGTCTCTCTCTGTCTCTCAAAAATAAATAAATGTTAAAAAAAAAAATTAAAAAATAAATAAAATAAAAAGTTACCCAAATAGGAGGTTGGATTAAAAGAAAAGCACACCCATACTCCCAGAGGATGTGGGACTGGTAAGGCAAAGGAGACACAGAAGTGCTGTTGTGACTGATTTCTTAGTAGTGCTGACTTGTTAAATGTTTTACTTGCAGACCTCTAAATTTGATTGTTCATCATTTTCATATTTGAGTTTTCGTGTGAGTTTTTAAAATCAGTAGCTTTGCTAATTTTAAGATCTCTTCATATTTTTCATAACATTTGCCACATATCTGCAGTCATTTCTGTGCATTTGATTAGTGTTCTGTTAATACTGCCTTCAATTCCCAGGAATTCTTCTCAATTCAGTGGATACTGGATTTCTGACTTCTGTGTTGTCTTTTGTGCTCCCTAGTTCTAGCTTTCTCTTTGAAGGTGTGATATGTATTTAAAATAAATGATGATGTCTCAAGATATTGAAGGAGGAAAGAATAAAATTGATTGTTGATTTTATAGCAACATTTGTTAAATCTATATCCAATAGCCTATATACGGGTACAGAAGTAATGAATCTGTATGTTGCAATAAATAAATTATGTTATTATGTTATTTATAGTAAAATCAGTAAAACAGTAGGATACCAGAATCTTGTTTGAGGGTGTTCCTACCTCCTGGTCCTACTGCTTTTAACTTCACTCTTTGTGACAACTTAGTGTAGAGATATAATTGAAGATAAAACTGATGTCCCTGGCTCTGTAGATGATGATCTTACCAATGGAACATTTATCTAGTTAGTATTTTAAGTAAATTTATATTTATTCTTATATTTTAAAAAGTTTATTTTTATTTTTTAATATTTATTTTTTTTGAGAGACAAAGCATGAGCGGGGGAGGGGCAGAGAGAGAGACAGAGACAGAGACACACACACACACAGAATCCAAAGCAAGCTCCAGTCTCTGAACTGTCAGCACAGAGCCTGATGCAAGGCTCGAACCCACCAACTGCGAGATCATGACCTGAGCCACCCAGGTGCCCCTAAAAGTTAATTTTGAGAGAGCACAAGTGGGGGAGGGGCAGAGAGAGAGAGAGAGAGAGAGAGAGAGAGAGAGAGAGAATCCCAAGCAGACTCTGTGCTTACTTTGGGCCCAGTTGCTGGGTTCGTGAGATTATGACCTGAGCCTAGATCAAGAGTTGGATGCTTGGGACACTTGGGTGGCTCAGTCATTTGGGAGTCCCACTCTTGTTTTCGGCTCAGGTCATGATTTTGTGGTTTGTGGGTTTAAGCGTCACATTAGGCTCTTCACTGACAGTGCAGTGCCTACTTGGGATTCTCTCTCTCCCCTGTCTCTCTGCCCCTACTCAGTTCGTGCTCTCTCTCTCTCAAAATAAACTTTATTTTTTTCCAAAATAAATAAACTCGAAAAAAATTGAAAAAAAAAAAGAATTGGACACTTAACCGATTGAGTCACCAAAGTTTCCCTAAACGCAAATGATCTTTTCTGTAGAGGAGCCTAATTTTTTAAAACTTGGGATATAATTGCTATGTGTACAGTGAATGTTTTTGAAAGGGAAAAAAAATACTTCTCAAAAAAGTTACAAAAAGAGAGTGCCTGGGTGGCTCCGTTGGTTGAGCATCTGACTTTGGCTCAGGTCATGATCTTATACTTTCTAGGTTTGAGCCCCACGTCTGTGCTGGTAGCTCAGAGCCTTGAGCCTGCTTCGGATTCTGTGTCTCCCTCTTTCTGCTTCTCCCCCTGCTTGTGCGTGCACATGCTCTCTCTTCCTCTGTCTCTCTCCCTCTCAAAAGTAAATAAATAAATGTTAAGAAAAAAAAATTTTTTTAAGTTACAAATACAAATTCTGCCCCCTCACTTGCAATGGAAACAATGGTATTTCATTTTGTTCTTTGACATGTGAAATTCTGTGAGGGTGTAATGTGCTAGATAAAGATAATTATAGGGGGATGAACCTGATCATCTTAAAGGAAAATAGGATTTTTGCAACACTAAGAATAATAGGGAAGAAAATAATTCATATGTTGCTGTCAAATATGTATTTTTTCTTTCAGGGTAGCTCCTGCAAGAAAATACAACATGAAATTCATATGGCATGTATTGTATCTTACTAAGAAGTTACTTTAAAAAAAAAAAGCCTCCTTCAATTAACACAATATGCCAATTTAAGTAACAGTAATAATTTTATGGGGCACCTTGGTGGCTCTGTCAGTTAAGTGTCTTGATTTCAGCTCAGGCCATGATCTCAGGGTTGTGAGATCAAGCCTGGAGTCAGGCTCTGAGCTGAGTGTGGAGCCTGCATAAGATTCTCTCTGCCCCTCCCCATGCATGCTGTCTCTCTTTAAAAAAAATTTTTTTTAATGTTTGTTTTTGAGAGATAGAACATGAGCAGGGGATGGACAGAGAGAAAGGGAGACACAGATTCCAAAGCAGACTCAAAACTACTTCATTCTTTTTAAATGAAACATTTCATAGTATGGACATACCATAAATTATTTTTTTAAGTTTATTTATTTATTTTGAGAGAACACCCACACCATTGGGTGACGGGCAGAGAGAGGAGAGAGAGCATGGAGCCTGACATGGGGCTCGATCTAACAACCCTGAGAGCCTGAGCTGAAATCAGAGCCAGACGCTTAACTAAGTTACCCAGGTGCCCCTCATTATGGTTTTGATTTGTATTTTCCTGATGAATGATACTGAGCACCTATTCCTATATATACCTTTTGGCCATTTGTGTGTCTCCTTTGGGGAAAATGTCTCCATCCTTTGCCCATTTTTTAGTTGGATTTTTTTTTTGTTCTTAAGTCATGAGTTCCTTACACATTTCAGATATGAACCCCTTATTGGTATATAGTTTGCAAATATTTTCTCCCATATCATAGGCTTCCTTTTAATTTTGTTGATTGTTTCCTTTGCTACTGAAGCTTTCTAGTTTGATGTAGTCCCACTTGTCTATTTTTGCTTTTGTTGCCTGTGCTTTTGGTGTCATATTCCAAAAAAAATCATTGCTAAGAGCAGTGATTGCTAAGGAGCTTTTTTCTGTTTTCTTCTAGGAGTTTTATGGTTTCTGGTCTTATTTACATTTTTGTCTTCAATATATTTCAAGTTAATTTTTATAAGTGGTATGAGATGGGGGTCCACTTTCATTCTTTTGTATATGAATATTCAGTTTTCCAAAGAGCATTTATTGAAGAGACTTTCTCCATTGTGTGTTCTTGGCAACCTTGTCAAAAGATTAGTTGTCCATATACATATGGGTTTATTTCCAGGCTCTATATTCCACTGATCTATATATCTCTTTTTATGACAGTGTCATCCTGTTTTGATTACTGTAGCTTTGTAATACAGTTTGGAAACCAGGAAGTGTTGATGCATCCATCCTTGTTCTTTCTTAGGATTGCTTTGGTAATTTGGGGTCTTTTGCGGTTCCATACAAATTTTAGGATTGTTTATTCTATTTCTGTGGCAAATGTCATTGGACTTTTGATAGAATTGCATTGAATATGTGGATTGCTTTGGGTAGTTACAGACATTTTAACAATATTCTTCCAATCCATGAGCATGGACTATTTTTCCATTTACAGGTTTCTCCCACTAGCCTAAAGTAGAGCGTTGCTGTGAAACTTCACAAGCCAAAATTGTGTAAAGTGAAGCAGGTATTTCATAAAAGCAAAAATCCTCTTTAGATTTCTCTCAGGTACTAATGTAGGTCTTTAGTAAAAGACCTTAAAACAGGTACTAATATAGGTCTTTAGTAAAAGCAAACCCATAAAGTGAACTTTCAGATAGTGAGGGAAACCTGTATCTTCTGTGGGGTTTTTTTTGTTTTTTTTTTTTCATTGATGTCTTAGAGTTTTTAGGGTATAGGTCACCTCCTTGGTTAAATTTGTTCGTAAGTATTTTATTGGTTTTGATGTTATTGTCAATGGGATTATGTTCTTTATTGTTTTTTCAGATAGCTTGTTATTAGAAATTCATGATAGAAGTAGTTAGAAATAATGTTATTATTAGAAATGCAAATGATTTTTGTATTTTGGTTTCATACCTTGCAAGTTTACTGAATTTGTGTTTTTTCATTTAAAAAAAAATTTTAACATTTATTTATTTTTGAGAGAGAGAGAGAGAGACAGAGTGGGAGCAGCGGAGGGGTAGAGAGAGAGGCAGACACAGAATCCGAAGCAGGCTCCAGGCTCTGAGCTATCAGCACAGAGCCTGATGCGGGGCTCAAACTCAGGAACTGCGAGATCATGACCTGAGCTGAAGTCAGACACTTAACCGACTGAGCCTCCCAGGCGCCCCATGTGTCTTTTCATTTTTCAATGGAGTTTTTTGAAGTGTAAAATTTTTAACTTTGATGAAGTTCAATTCATCAACTGTTTCTTTTTAGACATTATACTTTTATTTTTTTTATAAAAATCTTTTAATCAAATGTCTATTTTTGAGAGTGAGAGAGAGCATGAGCGTGGGAGGGCAGAGAGAGAGAGAGAGGGAGACACTGAAACTGAAGCAGACTCCAGCCTCTTAGGTGTCAGTACAGAGCCTGATGCGGGGCTTGAACTCACAGACTGCGAGATCATGACCTGAGCTGAAGTTGGATGCTTAACCAACCGAGCCACTCAGGCACCCCTAGATCATGCTTTTTAGTGTTGTATCTAAGAACTCTTTTCCTAACCCAGTGTCACTAAGATTTCATCCTGTGTTTTTTTCTAGAAGTTTTACAGGTTTGGCTCTTCATTTAAGTATGGCCCATTTTGAGTTAATTTTTATATATGATGTAAATGTCTCATTTCTCTTTTATGTATGTGGATATCCAGTTGTCCCCCTACCATTTGTTATGTTGAGAATGGATCACATCTCCTTATAGTTCAGTTTATGTTGATTAACATTTTTCCTAGGAAAAAGAGGTAACTTATTTGTCTTTAATCAAAGCTCTCTATGGATCAGTGAGCATAAATATAAGTAGGGAAAAACTGGATTTTTTTTTTAGTTTTTTAATTTTGAGAGAAAGTGCAAACAGGGGAAGGGCAGAGAGAGAGGGAAAGAGAATTTCAAGGAGGCTCTGCACAGTCAGCACAGAGTCCCATGCAGGGAGGGCTTGAACTCCCAAATTGGGAGATCATGACCTGAGGCAAAGTCAGAAGCTTAACTAACTGAGCCACACAGGTGCCCCAGAAAAAACTGGATTCTAATGAATTTTATTACCATCCAGGATAGTTACTAAAAGTTCTAGAGGCACCTGTCTTTGCTGACAGCTCAGAGCCTGCTTTGGATTCTGTGTCTCCTCTTTCTGCCCCTCCCCTGCTTGCTCTTGCACACACGTGTATTTTCTCTCTCTTTCTCTCTCATAATAAATAAATAAACATTAAAAAAATAACATAAACTGGATGGCTTAAAAACAACAGAAATTCATTTCTCACAGTTTTGGAGACTGGAGAGTCCAGAATCAAGCCAGATTCATTGTCTGGTGAGAGCCTACTTTGCAGTTCATAGATGGCGCCTTCTTGATGTGTGGAAAAGGCAGAGGAGCTTTCTCGAATCTCTCTTGTAATGGCTCTACTCATATTCATGAGGGCTCTATCCTTCTGACCTAATCACTTGTCAAAAGCCCCACCTCCTAATACCATCATCTTGGGGGCAGAGAGAGGAGACACAGAATCTGAAGCAGGCACCAGGCTCCGAGCTGTCAGCACAGAGCCCGATGTGGGGCTCGAACTCACAAACCGCGAGATCATGACCTGAGCTGAAGTCGGACGCTTAACCGACTGAGCCACCCAGGCACCCCTAGGCATTTTTCTTTTTTTAACCACAACTTCCATTACATCGAGTTTCATAGGAAATTAGAGTCCCTTGTGAGCATTGTGAATCGTCTGATCCAGTATTGACACCCTCTACACCAAGAAACTGATCTGGTTGCATCTGTAACCAGATACTTGCTTATAGCAAAGTATATACTTTACAAGAACTAGAATTTAATGAGCTATGTCAGGGTAAGAAATAGGAAATTTGGGGGTCCTGATGTTCATGCCACATTTCAAACTGCTACAAAGAAACTAGGCCTTCTCTGAGAAGCTCTGGAGAGGATAGCATACATATTGGAGATTATTTAGGATTGAAAGCTACCAGAAGCTCAGTTTCTGAGTGATACCTCACTCCCTAGAAATAGTGTATGGGAGTGTGAATTATGTCATTCATAATTGACTTTTGTCATAGTAAAACATGTATTTTTAAAGTGATACAGGTTATCCAAGATTCTAGCCTTTTAAATCATGGATGGCAGTGTAACACAGATTAGTGCAGAACTTGATACAAGTGTAGGCTTTTTTCTTTATTTGGAAAAAAAAATACTTGTAGGGCAGAAGAAAAACAATTGATTTTAAAAGGGGATGAACCATGGTCTAATGGAGCCAGTTCTGCTGGCATCAGAGACTTCTGCTTTGGCTCCTGTGGACAATTTCTTCAGGACATTAATTCAACAATTAGCCTTTGTGAATTGAAACATATTTGAACTTTATCCAATAAAAATATCAGTGGCAACTTTTTTTTCAAGAGAGAATGGTGCTCTTCCGATTAACTACAGCCTTTCTGGAGCCTGAAGTGTTCCTCACTGCTATGAAAGAGCACCATGCCTGGCTGCTTCAGAAGATGAATGGGGAGAAAGCAATCCCAGAAGCAGATTCTGAGGATGGTGTTAAGAAGAAAGGGTGCTCAGCTACTACATATCTTCCCAACACCTGAATGGTTTATTTTAAAAGAATATAACTTAGGAATAGCCAGATGGAAGAGATGCATAGGGCAAGGCCAGGGGAAAGGGCACAGAGCTAGCTTCTATGACCTCTCCAGGGACGCCACTCTCCCAGCACCTCCTTGTGTTCAACCCGGAAGCTCCCATAATTGATATTCTTTGAAAATCCTAAAGTGCTCCTGAAATAGCTATGATGTTGGCCATTTGCCAAGGACAGTAGACAAAGAAGTGGGGCAAAAGTATTAGGGCCAGAATGGTATAAGAAGTAAGATGATGAAATAATGTTGGATTTCATTGTAAGTAAGAGACTTTCCTGAATTCTCACTATTGGAAGAAAGTGTGTAAAAGTAGCACCCCCAGAAGAAAATATAGTGATGGAAAGCTCAAAACTCAGATACAGAGGCAGATTTGGGAGCTGGAAGTGATGTAGATGAACATCAGTTCTTTAAGTCAGACTTCTGAAAAGCTTCTTAGTAGTTGGAATTCTCTTAGACTTCTTATGTATGCATTGTCCACCATAATGACATTATTATTTTTCCTTTTCAGCCTTTATTACTTTCGTTTCTTTTTCTAATTGCACTGATTAGCCCTATTCAACCCACTATTGAATAGAAGCAGTGATAGCAGGCATTTTCATTTTGCTTCTGACTTTAAAGGGAAATGCTTTTAACATTTCACTTTCCCCAATTCTAGTCAGAGGCATCTTTTACCCCAAAGTCAACTCAAGATTTTAGTTGATCACAATTTTGTCTTTATACTTGATTAGCCATTTAGATAATTGTTTCTATCCTTGGCCCATTTCAATTGGATTGTGTATGTGTTTGTTTGTTTGTTTCTTTCTTTCTTTCTTTAACTGATTTGGAAGAGTTATTTTTATATTATGAATATATTAAGCATTTTGGGGGAGTATGGGTTGCAAATATTTCTCCCCAATTTGTGGCTTTTCATTTGATGATTTTTGTGGGATTTTGATCAACACAGGTTTAAATTCTAATGTTGCTGCAGTTGTCATTGTCTTCCTTTATGGTTGTGTGTTTTGTGTCTTGTTTGAGAAGTCCTTCGTTGTCCCTTGAGATATTCCTCTCTCATATTTTCTTCTTATAAAGTTTTAAAGTATTGCTTTTCGTATTTTTGTATTCAGTCCATATGGGATATCATTTTGCTGTATGCTGGGAATAGTTGTAATTTTTTCCCCAGGAAAGCTGGTCGTTTCAGCAGTAGTTAAGGAATATTCTATACTTAAGTCACTGATTTCTAATGGCACTGATTTCTAGTGCTGTTTTAAAGCTTGAATTCTCTTCTATCATCTGTGCCTGTACTAATATTTCATTGTCTTGGTTTCCCTTTGGGATAAGTTTTGCTAGCTGATAGGGCAGATACTGCCACCTGGCTCTTCAAAATTGGTTTTTCCTTTTGTATGAATTTTACAGTCGACTTATCAAGTTATGAAAACTCCATGGGGAATTTCATTGGCATTGGCTTTGATTTTATAGATTAAATTTAGGTCATATTGTGATCTTTAAATTTTGTCTTACTACTGCAAATGTGGTATTTCCATTTATGCACGCCTTTTATGTCTTTAAGTGAAGTTTCATAATTTTTTTCTGACAAGATCTTAAAAATGTTTTGTTAAATTTTTTAGTTACTGTGAATGGTATTTTTGAACAATTCTATTCTCTACTTATTGTGAACAGAATTGATTTTTTTCTGTTGCTGTGATACACTGCAACTATATGACATTCCCTTCAGCTTCTTTTTTTTTAATGTTCTATTTATTTTTTTAGAGTGAAAGCATGAGCAGGTGAGGGGCAGAGAGAGAGAGGAGGGGGACTCTGTGCTGACAGCAGCGAACCCAGTACAGGGCTTGAATTCACGAACCGTGATATCATGACCTGAGCCAAAGTTGGACAAAGTCGGACATTCAACCGACTGAGCCACCCAGGTGCCGCACCCCCTTCAGCTTCTTATGCGTCCATTGCCTAACAATAATGACATTTTTAATTTTCCTCTCCAGACTTTATTACTTTCACTTTTTTTCTAAGTGCACTGATTATTGTAAATATAGTATTGAATAGAAGCAGGCATTTTTGTTTTGTTTCTGACTTTAAAGGGAAATATTTTTAACCTTACACCCTTAAGTATGACATTTTCCTGTGGGTTTTACTGAATACCCTCAAGTATGTTAAGGAGATATCCTTTTATTTATTGTTGCAAAGGTTTTGTTTTTTTCTTTACCTTGAATGGGTTGTATTTTTATATGTCCTTTTTTTTGAGTAAATATTGAGATAATCACATAGTTCTTCATTTAAATTTATTACTATGGTAAATCAGTAAATAGATTTTTCTAATTTTAAACCACCCTCTTATTGCTAGGATGAATCCTACTGAGTCCAACATCATTTTAAAAATACATTGTAGCCATTCTTCCCTTCCCAAATAATTCAGTCCTTATCTTTAATCGGTTATGTAAGGTGAAGTGGGTATCTGGGGATGGGAGTAGGGGTGCTGCATTGACCCAGAGGGAGCGTCAAAGCCCAGATTGGGAGAAGAGGGTATCTGCACAGAGTAGCAGTTCAGCGTGTCTGGAGTCAGAGCCCATTTAAGGTGAGGAATGCTCTGTAGGGAGGTGGTTCACATGGCTGTGTGTGGGGATTTAGAGCCCAAGTGTGGTAACTAGAGCATCCTTGAAGGGGGAAGGGAGCAGCTTGAGGTGGGGCTTCAGGGGCTTCAGGGTGAGGGGGGCATTTCTGCAGAGGGGCAACCTTGGCATAGGATGTCAGATCCTAAGCAGGAGGAGAAGGGTGAGGAGTGGAATTACTTAGACAGCTAGTTCCAGCATGCTGAGTCAGAGCCAAAAGGGAGTGAGGAGGGCAGACCCTCCTTTAACCAGGTGATCAAAGTGAGCATCATAATGGGACAGATTGAAATCAGGCACCACTTAATAGGATACAATAAGAAGAAATCGCTCACTGTCACCTCTGCCAGGTTCCTGCTGAAATGCATAACATGAATATAATTATGAGAAAATATCAAACCCAAATTAAGGGACATTGTACAAAATAACTGGCCCATAATTTTTGATAGTGTAAGGATCCTAAGTGGGTCTTAAGAGACTGAAGGGGCATGATACTAAAATTGCATGGTTCTGAACTGTATCCTTTTCTATATAAGGGGTCGTTGGGATAATTGGCACACTTGAATGGTGTCTGAGGATTAAATGGCATTAACATATCAGTATTTCCAGATTCTCATGGTCATATTCTGTTTATGTCATAGGAAGTCCTTGTTTGTAGGAAATACACACTAAAATATTTAAAGGCAGTGGAGGCATCAGGTTGGCAACTAATTTCCAAATGGTTCAGGAAAGTTTTTTTTCTCTATATTGTATTTCCAACTTTTCTGTAAGTGTGCGATTGTTTCAAAAGTAGGCTCATGCCCAGCTTGGATCTCAACAAGGGGCTTAAACTTACAACCCTGAGGTCAAGAGTCAGATGGCTTAACTGAGCCACCTAAGGCATCCCATGTTTCAAAGTATTTTTAAATTTTTTAAAGTGTTTATTGCAGGATTTGATTTGGTAATACTTAAGACTTTTAAATCTCTGTTTAATGTTTGTGTATTTTTGAGAGAGAGAGAGAGCATGCAAGCAGGGGAGGGGCAGAGAGAGAGGAAGACACAGAATCTGAAGCAGGCTCTAAGCTCTGAGCTGTCAGCACAGAGCCTAATGTGGGGCTCAAACCCACAAAACATGAGATCATGACCTGAGCTGAAGTCAGATGCCCAACGGACTGAGCCACCCAGACACCCCTAAATTTGTGTTTATAAGTGAGAATGGCCTATGATTTTTCTTTTATCATACTACATATGCCCAGTTTTCAAGTTTATAGTAGCCTCAAACAATGAATTGGGAGAGTTTTCCATCCCTCCCTTTTTTCTTTCCTTTTTTCCAAAAGTTTCTATAATAAAGAAATCTGTTTTCTAACAGATTGTTTCCTGGATTTTCCTATAAAAATCATGTGGTGATTTTTAAAAATTGGATTTAGTTTCTTCAGTGAGTAAATGACTCTGCTTCTTTTTGAGACAGTTTTAGTAGCTTTTCTAAGATACTTTCTATTCAGATTTTTAAGCTATTTCAAATAAGGAATAAAGTTATTTAATGTATTATCTTAAGAGTTAAAAAAAAAACTATTGTTTCTGTAGTGGTGTCCCTTTGTCATTCCTAATTTTGTTTATTTGTACTTTCTCTTTTTTCTTGATATATTTTGTCAAAAGGCTTATTTTTCAGTCTTTCAAATGACCAGTGTTTGGGTTTGTTGATCCTTTCTCTTGTGTCTTTATTTTGTTTCATATATTTCTTCTCTTATTTTTACTTTTTAAATTTTTAGATGCTTATTTATTTATCTATTTTTGAGAGAGGGAGTGAGCAGGAGAGGGGCAAAGCGGGGCGGGGCAGAGATGGGGAAGCAGAGGATCCCAAGCAGGTTCCACGCTGTCAGCAAGGGCTGACTTGGGGCTCAGTGTGCAAACTGTAAGATCATGAGCTGAGCCAAAATCAAGAATTGGATGTTTACCTGACTGAGCCACCCAGGCGCCCCTTAATTTTAATTTTTAAAAAATTTTGTACTTCAAGTGTATTCTCTTCTTTGTCTAAGTTGACATAAGTTGACTACCTCATTGTTTTCACAAAATTCTGAATAACCACAAAAATTTTAATGTGTAACAGTAAGCATGTATTGCTCACTTCTGGAGGTCAGGAGACAGTTGGCTAGGCAGTCTGCTGGTCTTGGCTGGACTCATGCACAGGTTTGAAGTTGGCTGGGTGTTGACTGACACAGGTTGGCCTCAACTGGAGCAACAGTTTGCCATCTACTTCTCATCCTCCTGATCAGGGTGGTCTGGATATATCTTCTCATGTTGATAGTAGAAGCTGAAGACAGAGCAACAGTTTTAAACTTACAGCTGGACTTCCATTACTCCTGCCCCATTCTTTTGGTTAAAACAGGTTGCAAGGGATAGGAAAATATTCTCTATCAGTATGGGAAATATTCCAGAGTTATATAAAAGAAGGGTCTGGGGGTGTCTGGGTGACTCAGTCAGTTGAGCATCCGACTTTTGGTTTTGGCTCAGGTCATGATCTCGAGGTTCGTGAGTTCGAGCCTTGTACTGGGCTCTGTACTGCCAGTGGAGAGCCTGTTTGGGATTCTCTTTCTCTGCCCCTTCACACTCAGGAAATTTAACATTGACACAATAATACTATCTAATTACAGTATATGTTTAGACTTCTCTGTCCCAATAATATCCTCTATAAGTTTTTCATTGTATCTTTTCTAATGCAGCCAGTTTTGCTTTATCACAACATATGTATTCCTAGCAATTACCTTGCTGTGGAGAATTGCACAACAAAAATCATGGGGCTTATGGAGAAAATGGGGTTAGAGGCATAACATTCAAAAACTTCATGTCTCTCCATTCCTTCCTCCCTTTCCCTCCCTCCCTCCTACCTCCTGCCCTCCCCCCTCAGAACCTTCTAAAAACAGTAGTACTGTTTTATACACATTTAGTGGTTAAGACATACATAACTACTAAAATGAATTTGGTACTTGACCCAAGAACTGAAGTTTGCTTGTGGAAGTGGGTATCAGGAGGGATACAGCTTGCAACTTATTGTGAGGTGGTGGAAGGAGAGTTATTTGACATTGGACAGGAAGTATAATACCATGGGGCACCTGGGTGGCTCAGTTGGTTAAACGTCTGCTCTTGATTTTCAGCTCAGGTCATGATCTCACGGTTCATGAGTTTGAGCCCTGCATTGGGCTCTGCACTGGCAGTGTGGGATTTTCTGTCTCTGTCTCTCTCTTCTCCTCCCCTGCTCGTTCTCTCTCTCTCTCTCTCTCTCTCTCTCTCTGTCTCACACTCAATTTCTCTCTCAAAATAAGTAAACTTAAAAAAAAAAAAAAAAAAGAGGGGCACCTGGGTGGCTCAGTCGGTTAAGCATCCAACTTCAGCTCAGGTCATGATCTCACAGTTCATGAGTTCGAGCCCCTCATCGGGCTCTGTGCTGACAGCTCAGAGCCTGGAGACTGCTTCCAATTCTGTGTCTCCCTCTCTTTCTGCCCTTCCCCTGTTCGTACTTTGACTCTCTCTCAAAATAAGTAAACATTAGAAAAAAAAATGTGAAAAGGAAAAAAAGAAAGAAAGTGTAATACCATCTGTGTAGGTATGGCTCATAACACACCTGGTGAACTGAGATAGATGGTACATGTTTTTAGTTGTATGTATTTTGCATATTCCTACACAGCTCACTTCAGCTGAGTTCAGTTTTCTGCTTTTACCTGATGTTTCTCACCAAAAAAAATCACATTCATGTCTTGCTCAAACTGTGTTAGAATAAATTTGTGGGTTTTTTAAAAGAAAAAAACTATAGCAGCAGTTGGAGTATAAACATATACATCTATAAATTTCCCTTTTAAGATTGTGTTAGCTGCATCCTACAAATTTTGATATGTTGTATTTTTGATGTAGTTCAAGTCTAAGTATTATTCTCTGATTTCTCTTATGATTTCTTCCAGCCATGATTTAGAGGTACATTTAAACATTTCAAGTTTGTAGTTTTCTTTGTAGGGGTATTCTTTGGTTAATAGTTTCTAATTTTATTTCATTGTGTTCAAAGAATAAAATGTATGATATTAATTTTTTCTTGTGACTGTCTAGTTTGTGTTTTATTTGTGTTGGTAAAGAATGTTCATTCTCTAATTGTTTAATTGCTATTTTCTGTAGACTTACCTTATTTTCTTAGCTAAATTTTCTATGTATGTATTAAATTCAATCCAAAGTCTTCCTTAGTTGTATAAATCTCCTCTCAGCTTATTCAGGCACATTAAGTAGTCTATCAGGTTCATCTTCAAGAAATTCCTCCTAGAGCTGTCTGTTGTGTTGCATTTATTCTTCAGGCCTGTTAACACAGCTTTCTTCTTGGATCTTCATTGCCTCTCTTTGTTAGATACTCCTTTTTCCTAGATATTACTCATACTCCTTTCCTGGTTTATTCTCTCATTTTGGTGAAATTCCCCCTATAGTAGCATCCTGAAAAAAGGTGCTTAGAAGGTAAAATTTTTAGGAACTTGCATGTCTGAGATGATTTTTCTTTTCTTTTTTTTTTTGAGAGAGAGTATGAATGGGGGAGGGGCAGAGAGAGGGGGAGACAGGATCCCAAGCAGGCTCCACACTTGTCAGTGCAGAGCCCCATGTGGGGCCTGAACCAAAATTAAGAGTCAGATGCTTAACCAACTGAGCCACCCAGGCACCCCTGACTTTTCTGTCTTAATACTTTTGATGGCTAGATGGAAATAATTTCCCCTCAGTTGTTTTTTTTTTTTTTAATTATTAAAAGTTTTTATTTTACAGAGAGAAAGCAGGAGTGGGGGAGAGAGACAGAGGAGGGGAGAAAGAGAATCTTGAGCAGGCTCTATCCTTGCTCAGCAAGGAGCCGGACGTGGGACTCGATCCCACAACTCTGGGATCATGACCTGAGCCAAAAATCAAAGAGTCAGGCTCTTAACCTACTGAGCCACCCAGACACCCTTCCCCTCTGTTTTTTGTTTTTGTTTTTTTTAATTTTTTTTTACGTGTATTCATTTTTGAGAGACAGAGACAGAGCACAAGCAGGGGGAGGGGCAGAGAGAGAGGGAGACACAGAATCCGAAGCAGGTTCCAGGCTCCCAGCTGTCAGCACAGAACCCACTGCAGAGCTCGAACTCACAAACCACGAGACCATGACCTGAGCCGAAGTTGGATGCTTAACCGACTGAGCCACCCAGGCGCCCCCCTTCCCCTCTGTTTTTAATGCAGTGCTTTATTTTCCTTTGGCTCCAGTGCTGCTGTTGAGAAGTCTGCTGTTTCCCCCTCCTGAAGCTTATTTTGATCCTCTCTTTGTCTTTGAGCTCTGAAATTTTATGAAAAAGTACCTTGGTATAGGACTACATTCAGGAATTGTGATGGGCACTTATTGGGTCTTTTCATTAAAATTCACGTCCTTAGGTTCTAGGAAATTTACTTTCTTCTCCCTACGTTTCTCTGTTTTGACTTTCTGGAATACCTGTTTTTAATTACGGGACCTGGAGCACTGTTCTCCACATTTTCTTATCCCTGTTACTTGTTGGGGAAATTTCCTCAAGGTATCTTCCAGTTCTTTGATAATTTCATTTCTGCTATTATTATTTTTTAAATGTTTATTTATTTTGAGAGAGTAGAGAGTGCAAGGGGAGAGGGGCAGAGAAAGAGAGAGAGAGAGAGGAAATGAATCCCAAGCAGGCTCTGTGCTGTCAGCATGGCTTGAGCTCACGAACCATGGGATCTTGACCCGAGCTGAAATCAAGAGTTGGTCACTTAACTGAGTCACCCAGGCGCTCCTGGATACTAACTCTTCATTGGATATGTCATTTACAGATATCTTCTCCCATTCCTAAGGCTGCCTTTTAGTTGATTGTTCCTTTGCTGTGCAGAAGCCTTTTATTCTGATGAAGTCCCAGTAGTTCATGTTAACTTTTTTCCCTTGTCACCAGAACACGTCAAGCAAGAAGTTGCTATGGCTGAAGTCAAAGAGGTTTCTGTATGTGTTCTTCTCTAGGATTTTGATGGTTTCCTGTCTCACATTTAGGTCTTTTATCATTTTGAGTTTATTTTTTTATATGGTATAAGAAAGTGGTCCAGTTTAATTCTTCGTTGTCCGGTTTTCCCAACACCATTTCTGGAAGAGACTTTCTTTGTTCCATTGGATATTCTTTCCTGCTTTGTTGATTAGTTGACCATATAGTGTGGGTCCTTTTCTGGGTTTTCTGTTCTGTTCCATTGATCTGTGTGTCTGTTTTTGTGCCAATACCATACTGTCTTGATGACTACAGCTTTGTAATACAGCTTGAAGTCCAGAATCATGATGCCTCCGGCTTTGCTTTTTTTTTTTTTTTTTTAAATACTTTGGCTGTTCGGAGTCTTTTGTGGTTCCATACAAATTTTAGGATTGTTTGTTCTAGCTCTGTGAAAAATGCTATTTGTATTTTGATAAAGATTGCATTAAATGTGTAGATTGCTTTGGATGGGATGGTATTGCTGCATCATTACTGTTTTTGGTGTAATGATAATTTTTTGGATTGTCTTCTCTCATAGTCTCTGCTTACTCCAAGTTTCTTTTTTGTTTTTTGGGCTTTTTGTTTTGTTTTGTCTTACTGTTTGTTTTGATCTCTCACTATTAGATGCTTTCCTTAAATGTCTAGTGGTCCTTCACTGTCCATATTTAAAGGTAGACTACTGAAAAACTGATTCAGAGTTTCAAGCCTGTGAGTAGGGTGTGTTGTGGTCTTTACCGTAAGGAGCTTATTTCTTTTCCTGGGAAAGGTCTGGCAGAATCTTTGGGTCTTTTCTCTTGAGTTCCCAGAAAAGGACTCCTCTAAGGCCTCTGGAGGCTCTGGCTACAAGTTGTGGAAAAGGGCTTGAAAAGGGGACCTTTTTGTATAGTCATTGTGTAAAGTTGACTTTGATGCCTTGTTATGAAAGTAAGATATCTCCCCTCAATTGTGCACTGACGCCTTCAAACAAACAAACAAACAAACGTACGCTTATCTACAGAATAAGCTACTGCTGGCAATAGAGAGGAACAGTTCCTAGCTTGGGTCACCCAGCTGTGGAGAGGGACTAGGAGATCAGAGAGGCTTAGCCCCTTAAATAGACTTTCAACCAATCCTCTTCCTAGACCCATCCTTACTCCCATTTCCAGAGGCACCTAATGCTCCCAATTCCTGAGCCCTTTGGTGATCCTGCAGTTAGTGTCTTTATGTATAGCCTCCTTAGCAGTCACTTTTCTTAAGAGTGCCACTCTTCCATATGCTTTTCAGTGTTTAAAATTTTGTTTCTTTCCTCCATTTCTATTTTCTTAGTTTTTGTGGGTTTATGCTACTTTAAAACAATTACTGAAGTTTGGAGAGAGCATGGTGCAAAAATGTATGTATCCAGGCCAACAATTTTTCACACAAATTTTAATAACTTTGAAATTTAAAGAGTATTACACAGCAAATGCTCAGGGGATCCAAAAGGTCAAAACTATAAGATGTTATTTGTCTTCATTCACTTGTATACAGTGGAGTCTTCCAGAGGTTACGTGCTGTGTGATATTGCAACAGATTAAATGCAGAAATAGATAGGAGAATCCTGGTTTTTTCTAAGTCAAACAATGAAGAAGTTTGAAAAATGTAAAATAATGACATTCTTTTACTAATTTTTTGAAAAGCTTTTTTTCACTACAAATGCCTTATTTGTAGTAATGTGCAATAGGTTTATTATTTTTTAAAATCCACTCAAATGTATAGTTTAAAAATCTAAGTTTTTATTCCTAATATGGTTAAGTATCAATGGTTGTAACTCACATAAAAAACAATCTTTGGTATCCTCAGTAATTCTTAAGAGTAGAGTCATGAGATCAAAACTTTTGAGAGCTTCTATTCTAGAAGTCCTAGATATAAATTGGAGCTGAATATGACAGTATAAACATATCCAACACTCCATTAGTCTTAGCTCTACATAAGACATTTAATCCTTTTAATCTTCATAAGGAATTTAATCCTTATGTTCACTAAATTTAACACTCCTATGGTTTTATTCAAAACTTTTTTTGTTTTCTCTCCTGATAATCCTTAGAGGAACAAAAAGAAGCTGCTGGAAATGTATAATGTCTGTCTACCTAGTGTATATATGTTCCAGTCTCTGCTGATTTAGCCCCTGAGAAATCAGTTTAAGAGCCAGAATTTTAAAGTGTGCATTTTTATTCTCAGGGGGTGAAAATTGGCTCTTCGAGAGGAAAAGAAAAAAGAAAAAACCAAACAACAACAAAACAAAACCCTTAGCTATAACAATAGTTTGTGGCTCATACAGTACGTCTGGGTATTAACATTTCATTGGAGATGGGGGATGATTAGTGGGAAAAAAAGGTTCCTTAGGGAGAGGATGATGGGGGAGTGGCGGGGAGGGGGGCGGACAGGTTGTAAAACACTGCATTAGAGATCCTGTTGCAGCATTATCTTTAACCTTTCTTTTACTTGTATTTCTTTCTCCTCTCTAGGCTTGTTCCACAAATACCTCGTAGGGGTCAAATAGGTCCCTTAAAGAGGGAGACAGCTAGGTGAGGCTCAGAGCAACCAGAGAGTCCATGCCAGAGGACCTTGACTCATAACTCTGCTCCAGCCAGTTGTTGTGATGGTAGTATATGGGGCTAAGGTTGCCAGCACTTTTTAATTTTTTTAGAAAGAAAAGCCAGAAATCAAATTTTATTAAGACTATTATTATTATTATTAGTTTTTAAATGTATTTATTTTGAGAGAGAGAGAAGGACAGAGAAAAAATCCCAAAAAGGCTCCTCACTGTCAGTGCAAGCCCAATGCGGGGCTTGAACTTACAAAGTGTGAGATCGTGACCTGAGCTGAAATCAAGAGTTGGACGCTTAACTGACTGAGCCACCCAGGTGCCCCAAGCTTATTTTTAAGGATTAGAAACTCAAATAATCTAAAAATAATACAGTAATCAAAACTTCTGTGAACCACCAGTTTCCAACCCCCCACCACCCACCCACCCACCCTCCCCCCCCCCACACACAGTAAGTGTATCTTCTCCACTATGATAGAATGCGTCTCCAAAAGATGACTCCTCTCCAGCATTCTGAACTCAGAGTAGTCTTGCTCCTACTTGAATAACTGTGATCTGTCCTCTTGTCCCAGGAGGCTAATCTGTCCTGTTTTGGTTAACTCTAATTGTTTGATGACTCTGCCTCAGAGGAAGTAGAAATATATCTCCTTCAAACTTTAACCTAATGGTCCTGGTTTGTTAACCTAATGGTCCTGGTTTGTTCTGTGAGATCACACAGAAGAAAACTACTCTTATGTGACAAGTCTTCAAATATGTGAATTTGGCTGTGAATCAAAAATTTCTTCAGAAATATAGAACTTAGTAGAACTCAGGCTCCAAAGCCAGTGTTGGAATCTCTTCTTTGCCTCTTAACTAGCTCTGTAGTCTTGGGACTTGTTACTTTAATCTTTTTGTGCCCCAGTTTGTTCATTTTTAATATAAGTATATTACTGTAATTTATCTAATTGCTGATAGGTATTACATGTAAAGCTCTCAGAATAGCACCTAGTCTTTAGTAAATATTCAGTAAATGTTATTTATTATCCAGATTAAGCAATATTAGTTCCATCAGTCATTCTTCATATAACATGGTTTTAAATTTTCCTGCCATACTTATAGTTTACTCGTTAATGGAAACAATCTGGTGCCTTACAGAAAAACTTTGTTTCTTTCCCTATCTTTTATCTTCTGTATTATCCACCCCTTCCCACTCCTCCCAAAACTAGATCATAGTGACTTTTTTTTGAGGGAGAGAGAGGATCTTTAAAAAAAAAAAAAAAAAAGTTCATTTATTTTGAGAGGGAGAGAGTGAGAGCGTGAGTGTGCACATGAACAGGGGAGGGCCAGACAGAAAGGGAGACAGAATCCCAAGCAGGTTCTGCGCTGTCAGCATAGACAGCAGGCTCCACACTACTAGCTCAGAGCCTGTCGCAGGGCTTGAACTCACAGACCTTGAGATCATGACCTGAACCAAAATCAAAAGTGAGATGCTCAACCAACTGAGCCACCCAGGCGCCCCTCACTTATTCCTGAGGGCATGTGGACAGAAAAAACCAATAGTGAAACAACCAAAGTGTGAGACTGGCCCCTCCCTTACTTTCCTAATAGAACCCTGATTTTATTCATAGTTTCCTTCCTCCACTTGGCTTTGTGTGAGATTCAAGCCCTATCTCCAGCGTTAGAGAGTGAGTTCTGATTGGTTTAAAACTCAACCATAGGGTTCCATTGTGGCTGGGGGATTTTCGACATGGGTGTGTGATGCCATTCTGGCCATTGAGACCTGAGGAGAAATCTGATGGGAATTGGGTTTGGGTTTTTTTGGGAACGGTTTCCTTGTTCCTAAATGAGATGTACGTGAAGAGATGATCTCATCTTTCTGGTAACTGCTGAGTCTGGATAAGAAACCTGTTTCACTCTCTTAAGGACTGGAGACCTGAATGAAGGCATATGTGCGTTCTTGAAGGCATTGTGTTTTATTTTTATTGTTTGTTTGTATTTTATTTTTCTTTCAAGTTTTTATTTAAATTCCAGTTAGTTAGCATACAGTGTCATATTAATCTCAGGTGTAGGCTTTAGTGATTCATTACTTACATGTGACACTCAGTGCTTGTCATAGTCTTAAAGACATTGTTGAGCTACTATGCTGACCAGTCCAGGAACTTCCTCTTAATTTCTTGTTATGTGAGAAGCCTTTCTTAGTGTATGCTGCTTTGAGTTGAATTTCCTTACTTCCAACTAAAATAAGCTTAATTCGGGGTGCCTGGGTGGCTCAGTCAGTTAAGCGTCTGACTTTGGCTCAGGTCATGATCTCATGGTCCATGAATTTGAGCCCCGCATCAGGCTCTGTGCTAACAGCTCAGAGCCTGGAGCCTGCTTCAGATTCTGTGTCTCCCTCTCTCTCCGCCCCTCCCCCACTCATGTTCTGTCTCCGTCTCAAAAATAAAATAAACATTAAAAAATAAAATAAAATAAGCTTAATTGATAAAGAAGTTACTTAATCCTAGGATGGCTGGCAAATTGGATAAGTAGTATTTCCTCTTATTGTTATGAGGCATAATTGAAGCAATACAGGTAAAAGGTACTTTGTAATTATAAAGTAACACCACAGATTTATAGTTCTCTTAACATTACCACAAACCATATTTGTTTGTAGCGGACAGAATGTTTCACAGAGAGTAAGGGTGCCTGGCTTTGCTAATTACCAGTTCTATTCATAGTGTGCAGGTCACTGGACCCTTTAATTACTACTCTGTAAAACAGAATTAAATGATCTTTAAAGTCTTTTCTGATTCTCTGAAAAGAATATGAGTCTGATCAGTCTGAGATTCCCACCTAAAAGCCCTTGTATAAAGTAGATATAAATAAGTAACTTTTTTAATTGAAGAAATATAATTTAATAACCAGTTATGTTGGGGATTTTTTCAGTTTCACAGTGGTTCTGCTGATCTTAGTGTCTTGAGAAACAAGGGAACCTCTACTATTAATATACTTCTATGAATACCAATGCTCAAAGCCTTATACACATAGATATTTGCTCTTTTTTTTTTTTTTACATATTTGCTTTTTAACCAACTTTTTAACTTATGCTCTTATATGTAATCCTTATGAGCAAGCATGTCATCACTTTTTTCATAACATCTCAGTATGTTGTCATCTTTCTACCCTCTCCCTACTTAAGTTTTTCGCACACTATTAAATAAATAGCCACCTAAATGGTCTCCTTTTCACCAGAGTCTGCTTCCTCTCCCTCTTTTCTCATCTGTAAAATGAGGTTAAAAAAAAAAAAAAAAAAAGATGGTTTTTAAGGTACTTTCTGGATCTAACATTCCGTAATTTGTCAGTTATATTTCTCATCAATTCAGTCAGACTCTGTTAAACCCAAAAGAACTCATGTTTGGTTACATATTAGAATTAAGCTTAAAAACTTCTTTCATCTGAGGACAGGAGAACAGAATTCATATACCCTTTGCAGAGCTAGACATATTCAGAAGTTTAGGTCTTGGGGAAAATGTAGATACAAGCATACCTCAAAGATATTGGAGGTTCAATTCCAGACCACTACAATAAAGCAAATATCACAGTAAAGTGAGTTCAATAAATTTTTTGGTTTTGGGGAGCCTGGGTGGCTCAGTTAGTTAAGCGTCTGACTTCAGCTTAGGTCATGATCCCACGGTTTGTGGGTTTGAGCCCAGCATCAGGTTCTGTGCTGACAACTCAGAGCCTGGAGCCTGCTTCGGATTCTGTCTCTCCTTCTCTCTGCCCCTGTTCTGCTAATGCTCTGTGTCTTTCTGTCTCTCAGAAATAAATGTTAAAAAAAAATTTTTTTTAAATAATTTCTTTGGTTTCCCAGTGCTTATAAAATTATACTATACTGCAGTCTATTTAGTGTGCAGTAGTATTCAGTCTAAAAAATATGTACTTAGTTTAAAAAATTGCTAGAACATGCTAACCATCATCTGAGCTTTTAGCGAGTCATAATCTTTTTGCAAGTGGAGAGTTTTGCTTTGATGGTAGCTGCTGACTGATCAGAATAATAGTTGCTAAAGTTTGGGGTGACAGTGACATTTTCTTAAAATAAGAATGTTTATTTATTTTGAGAGAGAGAGCAAGTATACGTACATGCAGGTGGGTAGGAACGAGGGGATGGGGGTGGAGAATCCCAAGCAGGCTCTGTGCTGCCAGCATGGAGCCTGACACAGGGCTCCATCTCACAGACTATGAGATCATGACCTGAGCCTAAATCAGGAGTCGGACACTTAACCAACTGAGCCATCCAGGTGCCCCAAAACTCCTTTTAATGTTGATATTTTGATATCTTTTCATGAATCACAAATGTCCTTAATGTCATCTCGAATGGTTAATCCTTTCCAGAATGTTTTCAGTTTATGTTGCTCAGATCCATCAGAAGAATCACTATTTAGGGCAGTTAGTTCTAGCCTTATGAAATGTATTTCTTAAATAATAATTAAAAGTTGAAGTAACTCTTTGATTCGTGGGCTGCAGAACAGATGTTGTGTTAGGTATGAAAACAACATGAATCTTGTACATCTCTGACATAGCTCTTGGGTGACCAGGTGCATTGTCAGTGAGTGATAAGATTTTGAAAGGAATCTTTTTCTCAACAGTGGGCTTAAAATATTCAGTAAACCATGTTGTAAACAGATATGTTATCCCTTAAGCTTTGTTCCATTTGTAGAGCTCAAGCAGTGTAGTTTTAGCATAATTCTTAAGGGCCCTAGAATCTTTAGCATGGGCTTCAGCTTAGTCGCCAGCTGTATTAGGCCCTGACAAGAGAGTTGGCCTATCCCTTGAAGCTTTGAAACCAGGCATTGACTTCTCCCTTCTAGCTAAGAAAGTCTTACATGGCATCTTCTTGAAATAGAAGGCTGTTTTGTCTACACGAAAATCTGTTGTTTTACTGTGGCCACTTTCATTAATGATCTTAACTAGATCTTCTGGATAACTTGCTGTAGCTTCTCTATCAGCACTGTTGCTTCACCTTACACTTTTATGTTACAGAGATGGCTTCTTTTCTTTAAACCTTTTCTTGAACCAACCTCTGCTGGCTTCAAACATTTCTTCTGCAGTTTACCCACCTCTCTGTCATGGATTGAGGAGAGTTAGGGTCTTTGGTTTAGGGAATGTTGTGGCTGGTGACCTTCTATTCAGACCACTAAAACTTTCTGCATTATCAGTAATAAGACTGTTTCACTTTATTAGCATCCATGTATTCATGGAAGTAGCACTTTTCATTTCCTTCAAGAACTTTAGCTTTGCATTCATAATTTGGCTGTTTGGCACAGGAGACCTAGCTTTAAGCTTGTCTTGGCTGCCGACATGCCTTCCTCATTAAGCTTAGTCATTTCTAGCTTTTGATGTAAAGAGAGAGACATGTAACTCTTCTTTCTCTTGAATACTTAGACGCCACAGCGGGGTTAATTGCCCTAATTTCAATATTGTTATGTCTCTGAGAATAGGGAGGCCCAAGGAGAAGGAGAGAGATGGTTGGTGGAGCAGTCAGAACACATGCAGCGTTTATAGATTAAGTTCACTGTCCTATGAATACAGTTTGTGGTGCCCTAAGAATTCCAGTAGTGACATCAAAGATCACTGAGCACCGTAACAAACAAAATAAAAATGATGAAAAATTTTGAAGTATTGCAATAATTACCAAAATGTGACAAAGACACAAAGTAAGTAAATACTGTTGGAAAAATTGTGCTGATAGACTTGCTCAATGCAAAGTTGCCAAAACCTTCAATTTGTAAAAAAAACAAAAAACAAAAAAAAACAAAAAAACAATACCTTTGAACCATAATAAAGTGAAGTGCGGTAAAATGAGGTATGCCTGGATATGTATATATATGTAGAAATATATCACCTTCTTTAGGGTTTTTTTTGGGGGGAGGTTAGGAGATAATTTTAAAAAGGAAGCTTACAATTTCAGAACTATTGGGAAATTGGTATGATATATTTTCTCTTCTAGCAAAAGCTATTATTATTATGGAAATTGATTCATTATTGCAAGAGGCCTAAGTGTTCAATCTAATCTATGTTAGATTAGGAACATTTGCCAGGCATGAAATTCCCTAGACATCTAAACATGTTTTTCCAGAAAAAGGAAAATGATACTTAATAACTTTTTGTAGAAAAACAAGTGCTAGCTGAAGTAAGAATTGTATGCATCGTTGGTGTTACTTCTGAAATTCTTGAACATGTGAGTAAGGTCATCCTCTGTCACATCATCATAAAATGTCCAAGGAAAACATTAAAACCAACCTTGCCAACATTTGCATGTGTGAAACACAGAATATTATACTCCATTTCATTCCTAGAAATAGACAGATAATCACAGAAGAACCTCTAAATGCAGATCTTTCCATTCAGTTGGTAGCTTTTGTTTAGATTTTTAAAAGTTTTGTTGCAGGAATTTTTTTTTTTTTTTTTTTTACTGCTAACATGAAATAAATGGTTTTTCCCAATACTATTTCTCTAACTCTCCAAAACCAAATAGGTGTTCTACAATTAAAGCCTGACACTAACTACCTGAACTTAGCATCAGATTCCATAGGTTAAAGGATTCAGTCCCTCAAGATTGTCCTCACTTCCGATATCAGTGGCCAAGTGAGTGCTTGGGTCTCCAGGTTACCTGCACTTCTGTCCAACTTGGAGAGGGTCAGGGTCTGTGGATATATGTATGACTGCTCATAAAGTGAGTTGTTGCTACATTGCTCTTAAATTTACCAGATTACCCTTTCTAGTCCTTTCTTCCTTCCTTATCCTCTCTGATCACTTAACTACTATTAGAGGTAGTAGAGAAGACAAGGCAGTGATTTGAGTGTTTAATGGTAGAATGTAATTTCTTCCTTCCTCCTTCCTAACTTCCTTCCTACCTTCTTACCTATCTACATATTTTTACTTTTTTTTTCTTTTTTTTTTTTTTTTTTTTTAACATTTATTCATCTTTGAGAGGCAGAGAGAGACAGAGCACGAGCAGGGAAGGGGCAGAGAGAGGGAGACACAGAATCGGAAGCAGGCTCCAGGCTCCGAGCTATCAGCACAGAGCCCAGCGTGGGGCTTGACCTCATGAACTGTGAGATCATCACCTTGAACGAAGTCAGATGCTCAACCAACTGAGCCACCCAGGCGCCCCTACATATTTTTTAAAAACTGCTTCTGTAGGCCAAAGAATATAAGCCCTCATGGAGTTTTCATTCAAGATACCCTCTTTCCTAGGAAAGGACACTGAATTTACACATGTTGATAAGACGAGTCTTAAATCTTGAAGTGTGAAGAGGACCAATTATGGCAGTTTTCTATATTATAAAAACAATTAGAGGCCTTTATTTAGCATACTTATAGAACCTTTTAGATAATACTTTTTAGTAACCCACGATTTTAATAGTTGTAGAATCTTAAATGTGGGTGTCTGCTTAAATGCTGCTGCCAGTTTATTCCATCTCTTCTTTCTATAGAATAAACAGGGTTTTTTCCTTTTAGTAATTCTGATATGGTGCATTTGAAATATTTACTTCATGGGGCGCCTGGGTGGCGCAGTCGGTTAAGCGTCCGACTTCAGCCAGGTCACGATCTCGCGGTCCGTGAGTTCGAGCCCCGTGTCAGGCTCTGGGCTGATGGCTCGGAGCCTGGAGCCTGTTTCCGATTCTGTGTCTCCCTCTCTCTC